>NC_057779.1:7128985-7428985 GCF_014825855.1 Bombus pyrosoma | reverse complement strand
ATAAATCACGAATCGTACAACTTGCAAGCTTCCAAGCCGTCCAACAAATTACAATTTCACTCACAATCTGAAAGTAGTATCTACACGCTTCAGCCCAATTCCATTTTTCCATAAACTCTTTACGACTCGAAAGAGTACACATCCCATAGGCGCGTAATTTCCAAGTTGCAGGATATCCCCGATCAACTGCTTCCATACGTTCGACTTCCATTTATCCCGTACCATCCCAAACACTTTAGCCTGTTCCAAATAACATATATCACGCGTCGTATAGTTGGCAAAGTAATAGTTACACCCAACGATCCTCGGATACCGGCCTCTCTCCTGTTCACCATTCGAATTCCATCTTTCCCTATCAACCAAAACGATTCGAAAACGAAACACAGAAACGCGTCTCTCGTGTGTGCATAATTCTGCAAGCCACGAGAGCTACAGGTACCGATCGGCCATTAGTCATTTCGCCTTGTGTTGCTCCTACATACACACTACGGGTCAAATGTTTCGGTACATCTACCACACTCGAAGATCATGAGCAGAGAAGCGTGATAAACTCATTTTTGTCCATTTTCCGACTTTAGTGTCGATCTACGATGAAACAAGAGAATTTTAATATGACGTATGGTATTCGTGAAAGCATCCACGTGCATCTACCATAGGAAATTTTTATGCACGCGTTATGCGTCCACGTTACGATACGATAAAACATTCTCCATTAGCGTTCTAATAACGCACGACTGTCAACGATCGTGTTGATAAAATGTAAAACTAAAAATCCGAAGATGTTTGTGGAGCACGTTTATCAACGCGTTACGCCACGTTCGTCTCACGTGTGAATTTTTACGTTCGTTTCAAATCTTACCGGTCTCGTCGTGATTCTGGTGTCTCGTCTCGCTGCGAATGAAAGCTTAAAATGTTTTATATTGCTCCTATGATATACAGGGTGTCCGACTTTGATCTGTAAATGCGAATTACTGTTAAACTACGCGATACGTGTAATTTGGTATTTTACAGATGAAGACGCACAGGTGATACGCAGGTGACATACGATTTTTTAAATGGAATCATATAATTTGTCTCGATGTTGTCCACGAGAAAAATTATTCTTATTTACGTGGAGAAACTATTTATTTTGCAAAATCTATCGTACAGAAGAAGAGGCAAAGAAACAGAAAAGTCGTGTCTTTTTTGCTTTGTATTTCACAGGGCGGATTTTACAAAACGAAAGTTAAACTAAATATTTTTCGACGTGAACGCGACAATAATTTTTTTTTTTTTTACAGCGATGATGTCAAGACGAATCGACCGGCGCGTTAAATAACACATGATTCCACTTAAGGGGACGTGATATCAGCTTCGTACGATCTCTACGCGTCTATCTACAGGAAACGTAATTACACCAGATTCCTGTCCCCCGCGGAATCGTTAAATTCCAGTCTCAAGTCCAGTAATTCACATTTCCAGATGAAAACCGGTCACCCCGTATATTCATAGAAAGTTTCTGCGAATATTCGAGCACTTTCATGAGCCATTACGTTCACGACAATTTGGATATCCAGACGCCTGCCGGCAGCGTGCAAAAATTAACAAATAAATGCGTCAAAATGTTGAAAAAACAGGTTCGTATCGAAACTTATCCTGTCCGATGGAGCTGGTCCGTGTTTTCCAAGGAGCATAAATCATCGCGAGTCGCAACAGCGAGCGAATTGGAAAAATTCGCGGTGGAATTCGAATAGAATTGAAATGGCCGGCGGCTGAGGTGACCGATCGAATCCCATCTTTCGCCAATGTCTAAGCGTAGAGACGGCGGTGAATATGGGTCACCGATCGTATAGTCGAGACCAGTTTCCAAAATCATGGGGGGGTTCCGGTGTGTGACCACGCCGTGAGCCAGGTGCAACAGGTGAGTTTAAGCCCCGACAGTGCGCGCCGTGTCCTACCCGCCAGCGCACCGCGAACCTGGTTCGACCAATCGCACAGCGAGACCTACATACGCGCCTCCACCTCGCCGTTCCCTTGGAGAACATCCGACAGGTATATACTCTGTTCGACGTAACTCGCGATACCGTTAAGAAACCGCCGGTGGTTTCGGTCGAACGGAACTCTTGCCGAGCAGACGCTTATAGTCCGCCTTCAGGTGTGGTATAAGCACTTACACATAGATACGCCGAAGTATTCGGTCGCACAGTCGTAGGTATATTTTATGAATATATTATGTAAAGCGTTGTATGTGAAACATTTTGAAATTTAATTAGCTGTATCGCGATTATACTTGCAAGGTTTGAAATAATAAACGTACATAGGAGACGTAAAAGATATTAGGTTGTCGTTGTCGTTGTTCGTTTTACGAGGAAATAACAGACGCGCGATATTTTTTCTTTTATATCGTTTTATCGAGTTACATACGATCCACCTTGTAGTAGTAGAAGAATGTCAACGTTGCAACACGTGTTTTTCATTGGAACATCCTGCAAAAGTCTGCACCGTGAATCTGACTGAAATAATCATTTGCAAAATACAGGGAGCCAAAGAGGGAGGCAAAATGCGACGAACGAATCTGATAATAAAAATGACAAAGTTAGTGACAGCGCGACGGTTGATAGAAAATATATTTAATTTCATCGTTTTGCAAATTCCTATATCGACATAGAATTATATTCTTATCACGACGCGTGATCCTAAGGGTTTTAACGCTTGTGAGCGAACGCGTGTCTAAAAAGCTAAAATAAATTAATTTACCTACAGATGCTATACTCCTGCAATCTGTTGTTACAGGTAATAGAAGACCAGTAATCAAACGAAATTCAAACTACAAAAGGTTAATAATTTGCTTGTCTGAAGCTGGCTGAAAAATAGAAAAAGAAATCCTATTACAAAGGGGGTTGAATCTCGTCTGTGCTGTTGTTGGCCCCATTAAAATCTCTCGAGATCATCGTTCCACTGCTCTTTCACGAGATCGCGGCTCGTTAACGTATTCCCCTGTAGGTTCGGTGTCGTTTTATTTTCTCGTTTGCACCGAGTCACGCTCTCCTGATGTTTTCCTCTTCGCCTCCCAGCATCCCCGTATCGTCTGCCTTTATTTTTCTCTCCCCTTCATTGTACCGGTCGATGCTGTTTCTCCATGCTTCGCTGGCCAGCACCGGTGCTCTCGCGGTCGGAAGCATGCATTTTCCTTCGTTTCGTGTCCGTGTATTTGTAACAGCGCGAGAGCACACCTCGTGAAAAGACCTTCGCCACAGCCGTTCATCATGCTGCACGTTCGAGTTAGTTCCTGTTGATCGCCGCGAGATACACCTCGGATATTATTGGTTCAACCAGGGTAACCATTTCTTTTCACCCCTGAAATAATTGTTATCGCGTGTTGCCACGTGTTACCGTTGCCTGCGAGACAATCTGACGTACAGTGTTTACGTCGCTTTGCCAAATACTTTGTAATTTTCGTTTAAATGCATTTGTTGCTGTTAAGCTGGCCTTCGTTGCGAAGGATTTCGCAATATTAGAATATTAGGTTTACTAAAAGTTTATTTTATGCGATATGTTCTTTGCGAAGCGGCACGATAAAACCTACGCGTTTACGCGATACGTAATAAAATTATTTTTAAAGCAATTGCATGGAAATAGATGAAGATAAACTGAACGTTATTCGTGTGCAAGATGGAGCATGCTGGTCAATCTCGTTTGATGAATACGAAGAGCATAAGAATAACAAATTCAAATGAACCCTTACTCGAGTTACTCGAGTTTTGATCAAAGCAAATCGATAAAGCAATAAAGTATATAAAATTCGTTATTATCAATTTAATATTCTCCGTCGAAGTCAAATATATAACAAGTTTGTTTCCAGCATATCAGATTGTTCGATATCTACTAATGCGTCAAATCCTATATAATTACAAAGTGTAAAAGATAATCTAAAAAAGTGACAATTTATGGCTTCCTGAAACACGTTGCTGGAAACGCATTCCGCTTGAATCAGCCAGGTTATCAGAACTCTACTTACTCCGATATCGCTTCTTCATATTCGAAATATTCTGAGAACATCGCTCGCCATTTTAATTGCTTGCGTATCGTTTCTTTATCGATGTTCCCCGAAGAAATATTCAAATAGAATCCAGGAAGAGGATTTTTTTTTAAGATACCCTTCGAATCTTGAAATATAAAAATCTTCCAATAAGACAGAGAGCCTTCGCGAGAGCCGCTTTTTCCGAATAGAAGTAGCGGATTACTTCGAACGCGACTCCTCGCGTTTATCCTCGCTTCCATTAAAATTCTAATTACCCGCGACTGTTTCAACATCGCTGGAAAAGAAGAAAAAAAAAACCTTCTCACGAACTCCCGCTATACACGAAATCTAAATTACGCCGATAAATATCCCCGCAGCGAAACGCCATCATTCACGCGCGAGCCTAATACAAATCGTAAGGTTGAAAAGCGATTTAACACGCGCTTACGCAACTGATTTACAACCGATCGAACCGATGTAACACGCACCTTTGCTCATTCACGACCGCAATTAAAATTTATTTGGGCCGAGCATTTTCCATATTCCAGCCTGGCAACGCCATTCTCGTCCAGCTCCGTGCTCGCAATTAAAATTAGCGAGATCGAGGCGAAGCAGCGTGTCGTTCGAGGTTGTTCTACCCGCGGTAATTAGTACTATTCGCGGCTAAAACCGGGATATGTCGTACTCAGGAGAGTTGGCACCGGTTACGGAAGTCTCGCTCGGAGATCACACGGATAAAACGCGCTAACTACAATTTCGTTGGTTTCCTGATTTCAACATTTTTACGATTAAGGATTTCGCTTTATTCGTCTAGAAACGTTAATACGTTGGAAAGAAAATGGCAGAACCGCGAGAGCAACAATCATGGCCGTTCCATTTGCTCCGCGAGATTAAATTCTCGTATGCAAGATGATGAAGAATTCCTCTATCTTTATTTCCTTCTTCCTTCTTTTTTTTTTCCTACATTTTCTGCATATTCACGACGAGTACGAGTAATTATAATTTCGCTGTGTAATGTTGTTAAAGTGATTAGAAGAGTATACATGTATAAATGTCGAAAAGAACGTGGAGGTTTAATTAGTAGAGTGTGTACAAGATAAATTTTGTTTGGATTATGCCAGTGAAAATGGCGTAACTGTGTTATAACTGTATGGAATTTCTTTTGACGCGAAAAGATGTTCCTGTTACGTGTAGAATTTTAATCGTGTTCCTCCGACGTATCGGATGTTTCGAGTAAAACTTATTACAATTAAATAATTGTCTCGGGAAATTTACGATCTGTGCGCTGCTATTCATTTAGAAATAATTAACTGTTATATGATATAACAATGATCAAATATTAGAATAGTTAATATAATTTACTCGATTTAACAGATATATATATATATATATTTCGTACTTTAACGTTAATCTACATAATTGAACGCGATATTAATCGAAATGAAAGATATTCTCACGGACTGATTACTACTCGAACAATCGTTTTATCGAATTTTTGTTGTTTCGCGTATTATTCGTTTTCTAATCGTGACTGTTTATCGCGATGCAACTAAAACATGGATTTTCTCCTTTTTTGAACCGTGACAATTATTTCTGCTCATTACGACACGCAGTCTTAATTTACGTAAATTGCGGTCTTACCAACTAACTATCGAAACAATTTTATGTTATAATTTTGTTGCTTTATATACTATGTGTTCGGTAATTACAACCGTAAGACAACTGAGAGATCATTTTTCCACGTGTTGTAAGCGTAACATGCAGATTTTAATTTGAGAAAAGAGATAATTTAGTAAGGGAGAATCTTACAAACTGATTACTATTAAACATAGCAATCCTTTATTACAACTTTGTTGCCTTATGTACCACACTTAATTGGTAATTACCGGGCGATTAAAGTGTTAATTTTCTCTATCTTTCAAGGACAGCAATTATTTTCCCTTAATATACCTTAATATATTCCACGTTAGGGATAAAACGAAGCGTCTCTCGCACAATTACGTATTAATTAACAACAACGTTAGGGATTCGACATAAATGATAAGAGATTCCCATTGCGGATAATTTTCTCGATTTCGTAGCTTTAAGCTGCGATCAGCTAGTTCGTAATGAACTTGACAGAACTGGTGAAATTTTTCAGACGCGTTTCCTTTTTAAATTTCTACAGTTCGCTTCTGCTTCCTTTATCACCGAGTTTCTTACCACCATTACGCAAGAAAATTGATTAGCCTCGATAACTTTGTCACGAATATCGCGATTCAGTTCCTTTTATTGGCTGCAAAACTTAATCACCATCGACCAACCCCTTACAAATTTGTTAAACACGGTAACATCCTCTGAAAGCCTAACAAAACGTCATAAAGAACATCATCAGCCTCGAGACTAATCTAAACAGAACGAGACTGATTGTACAACAGTCGAGTTCGCTATTTCCGTTTCAACTATGCTCGCACATAGTTCCAGCAATATAGATGCGATTTTTTCGCTTTGCATAAATCATTCGCGTTCCCCGTAAGGAACAGAGAAATTTCTCTCCTGTCACGTTCTGCTCGCTCCATTCATGACAGAGAAAGAAGAAGAAGAAAAAGAAGAGGAGGAGGAAGAAAAAGAAGAAGAAGAAGAAGAAGAAGAGGAGGAGGAGGAGGAGGAAGAAGAAAAAAGCTCTGTGATTAACGTGAACATCCTGTGTATTAGCGCGATCGTAAACTGTTAATCCTCGAATAAGGTTAACCACTCGAGAGATACGGTTATAATTAACCGACTTGAAACGCACCGGGGCTTCGGTGTGGGTAGATCAATCCGTGTTTCATTGCGTACAGTTGAGAACACCGCAGCTAAAGATATTTGCAAATATGACTCAGGTATCTTTTTTTAAAGATCACGTCTCGATTGAATTAACGCGCGCAGGAAACAGTTGCAAAATTACATTACGGCTTAATTGGCACAACACCGGAATAGGAATTCTTATGTATTATAAGTAGACGAGCAGATGTTTCCGAAATCGTGGTACAGTCGAGAAAGAAATGATTCTTCGGGTGAAAGTAAGTCGTTTTCATATGGTGCTCCGTTTTCGAGATAATCGAAAATAATGTTCAAATTTCCGGGAATAAAATCATTCGAAATACATATCCGTACGTTGATTCGAGTTACGTACGCGAGACCATTGACTAAGGACAGAATAGACGTGACGGTGAATTGGACTTTGGCGTCTCATGTTGTGGAATATCAATCTCGAAAACAAATCAGAGATCGGTTTAATCATTTATTAAGAATTTAATTATCGATCTGAAACATTTAATCTACTAATTTATAACATTTAAGCCATTAATTTAAAACATTCAAACTACCATTTTATAACATTCTCGCTGCTGATTTATAACAATTAACGATAAACAGGATTAATTTGCGATACATGGGACCCGAGCGTAGTCACCTCCCCGTGGTGGGTCCCGGTAATTGGCGCCGTTTTCCAAATATTGGCATCTCGGAATATTATTCTAAATATTATTCTATATTTTAACAATAAATATAATGTTTCATTTTGATACTAGAAACATATCGCTATTTGTAGAACGATTCACGTACCAATATTTCCAAGTGCTACTGTTCGAAAAACGATATCAAGCTAAGAACTACTTTAATTACAGTCCGGTTTAGACCACCAAAAGACACCCAAAGAGAATTTTGCATGACCTAGACTGGACTGGAGCCCTTGCGGGAGCACCGTGGGACGACGTGGGACACCGTGGGATAGCGTAGTATGCGCGCGTCTTAGCTTCAATTAATTATAAACTAGATATAAAGTAGGCATAATCTACGATGTATATGTAATGGTTCTGTGGGAGATAAATGATGTGTGGTTTACACCTTACTTCTAAGTTTTAGGTTCAAGTGTCGATTTTAACTCTCCGCTTAGACAGGCAACGTGGGATGCGTACGTCTCAGCTTTAATTAATCGGAAGATAGATCGGTAAATTATTAGCGCCCATCGTTGGACGCCGTGGGATGCGTGTTTTTTAGTTTCAATCGATTTTAAGACAAGTATATCTAGGCTGAGTCCGTTGTGCGCGCTTTTTCTACGAATGTACACTGTCCAACTTATCGTTCTATTGCTTCGTTGCAATGACAGAGTACGCGGTTCTATATCTTTTATTTATAGGTTTCGATAAAACCATACGAGAACCATAGTTTTAATTGAAACCACTGAATCGTCGAAACCACTCTAATTGAACCACTATACCGAATCGGTAACGCGACGCGAAAAAAGAATGGCAAAGGTTTCGCAGGTGATCCCCGAATTAATATTGATATCGACTCGATATTAACTTATTAGCAAATGCAAAATGAACAATCGAATGTTATTACACGAAACGTGTTAGACGGTAAACTCTTCTCTTGCTGTAACTTTCATTTATACTCAGGCAGCTGTAACTAGGATCAAACGAGCGACGAGTAGCGATTTCTCGCGTGCTCGTGTGATCGAAAGGATTCAGGATGCACGAGCCACGCGATTTCTTGCGGCGCTGATCATCCAAGTAACTAGCTATAGCCAATGTTCGTCTTGAATATGGGTTAGAGAAGCTGTGAAAACCGATCGACGCGTTTAACGTTAACGCGGTGCTTGTACCGTGATTTTTCCCGTTCTGCTTTACGAAGACGGATCGCAGCTAATTAGAAGAGTCCCGAGCCAGCTGCGTTTATCGTGTTTTCCTGCGTTTCGTTCGACTCGCACGATACCAATTCATGTTCGTGGAATCGTGTTACGGTAACAGGGCGCTTCGAGAGTTTGATCTATTGGCGCTCGGCTTTCCATTTTCCGACAGTTACGTTCGATTTTGGACGAACGCGCAATTACTCGCATTGATAGTCGGGCGCAGCGGAGTATTTCTCTATCGACGTAACGTTTGTTGTTTTGCATAAAAGTAACGATTTAATTAACGAGATTCGTTCTTTCGTTTCTCTCAGATATTAACGTTATTATTAATAAGATTAACTGTGTCAATATAATTAACTGTGTAAAGCGTTAAAGTAGACTGCGATCTTACATCCTCGCGAACGTAACTAAAGAAATGTCTATTTATTTGCATACATGACGTAGCTAAAGAAGGCCTTGAACAGCAATTTGTTTCATTCGCCAAATACGATGATAAGCAAAAATCTTCGGATATTTTATACCTCTCGCATATTGTACGTGTTTCGCAGATTTACGCGTCCTTAAGATCCTCGATGATCACAATCTGCCATGAAACCTAATAGGAAACTTAGAAATGCAATATAGGTAAAATTCGCACGGAACGATTCTATCTCTGAAAATTATATCGCAAGAGCTTATTATTAAACAGGTTATTGTATAGCGCTACGAATTGACTACACCGTGAAGTCTTACGAGTAGAATACGAATGCATCTTATTTTAGAAACGTTTAGAAAGTCCTAAAACGGCTGACAAAAACCAGAGGATTTACGAATCAGGACGTAGGCGCGAGAGAGACAGACGACTTGGAGCTACAGAAAATCAAACAACTTTGAATATCATCCGTGAAGCTGTATTATCCGCGAGTACCGTAAAGCGTAGATTAGTAACTGGCGGATTGCATGGTCGAGTTGCAGCACGGAAACCACTCTTTGAAGCCGCAAAACAAAAACAAAAGGCTACATAAAAGGCAGTGGGCTAAAGGAGCATGAGAACTAAACCTTAGAAATCTGGAAGAACGTTTTACAGAGTGACGAATCGAAATTCCAGCTGTTTACTAAAAACAGGCGAGTTCTTGAGTGTTTGCGTGGCGACCAAAGAATATCGCGGCAATATGTTGTACCCATGATTAACCCTGAACTATGTAATATCATTTATTTTTATTGCACACTGACTACGTTGCTTTACGTTCGGCTACTTAATTTCAAGGTTACTTGGATTATTTCTAAGGTCCAACTTCAGCTCACTTCGTCCGAATTTAATCCACGTTTTGCATTTATTTTACGAAACGCGTGATTTAATGGAATATTATGCGACACCTTCGACGATTCGTTATATTACGAAGTATAGTAACGAGAATTTTCAGGTTTATTCCAAACGACTACTGAGCCTCGAACGCTAGAGATACGCAGATTGATCGAACATCTGAGAACAAGTTACGAAATGCCAAGGTTTAGAGCGGACACATTAGTGAACGTGTCCTGACAATATCCTTCCAATTAGCCGAAATTGTAAAATTCTAAGATGTCAAAGGAACAGTCTGCAATCTACTAAACCGCGATCTATTACTCCTCCAATGTTATCAGGAAATGCACAAACTCTCTGTTATCGGTAAACTATCGTGCGAAAGAGTTCCGATAGCAAACTTTCAGTCACTGGTACGTACACTACTCGAGGTGATTGCATCTGTCCGTAATTACAAGTTCTGCTGGCTCAAGATGAAACTGCAATCGCCAAATACGATAGAAACGTAGAGTGCTCGACATCCAGCTCGAAATTATCCACAACTGTAAAATTGCGGAATGATAAAAGAAAAGTAAAAATATTTTTCAAGGATGCACTGCTATTGGTAAACCATTGCGTAAGAGACTTTCGATAGCAAGAGACTTTCAATCGGTAGTACACCTAACACTCTAGGCGAGTGCACCTGAAACACGAGCTCCAGCATCGATCACGAAACGCGTCCGAACGTCGACTCGCGAGCGGTGAAGCTCGTACCAATAAGCGTGGTGCTCGGCATATCCTCGTCCTCGTCCGAGTCGTCGTCGTCGTTGTCGTTGTCGTTGTCGTCGTGGTCTTCGTCGTGGTCGTCGTGGTCGTGGCTGGGTTTCTCGAAGACAGCCGAGATGCTTCGTACCGATAATCCTGTCCCGCTGAGAGACTCGATGCTCGAGGTCGGTCCATAAATCGAGCGACACGCGCGTTGCGAAAGACCGCTCGAGAGCGTAATGAATGTTGGCCGCGCGGCGTCGACCTACTGCGTAATTGATAGGAGAATCCGCGAGGCCCGTCCTCGGCAACCAACTAGACCAGCGAGTTAGAGGAGTGCTCGTCGCGATCGAACGAATCAAACGGAACGGTTCTGTGAAACGCGAAGGTGAGACGACGCAGGCGGACGAAGCGAAGAGACAGACGCGGCTGCATGAAATGGACAGAAGTGTGATAAAATGAGTGACGTGAGGTTACCGAATTTTGTAGAGACGTAAGATGCGATCAAGTAGAGCAGTGAACCTGTTGCTATCGCCAGAGGATATATACAGGGTGATTTGCAAATGCGTATCGACAACTTCAGCGGATCGACTTGTGCATCGATACGGCACTGTTTCTGACATTCGTCGTCGTTCGCTCGTAGCTTTCGATTTTTCGGCGATCTCTGGAGTTCGTATAAGTCGATATGAGCGTTGACACGCATAACGCAAACGCTAAATCTCTTAAAAATAGGAATCGTCCTTAACGCGTTATAAACCGAGAGTCAAAGTCTCGACACATACGCGGTGATTTGTAAATATCGCGTCGATATTCCGTACCTTAGTTTTCGAATAGCGGATGATCGAAGAAAGTGTTGCAAAGTATCTACATATATACCTCGTGCATCGACAGTTTATTACCGAAGTAAAAGCAATTTTCCATCGTACGAATAGATTGGAACTGATCTAAGAGCCTTGCGGATAGATAAACGTTAAATTCACCTAGGAAAGACATGAAATTAATTTCTATAAGTAATACCGTCGATTATCGCGGGATCCGAAAACGAGAAGCTAAAGGTAAAGCAACGAATTACCATGAAACGAACGAACAGAGAAAACTAAGGCAAAAACGAAAGACTCCTCGAAGATATTATACTAATCGAGTTATCGAACGGTGCCGATCGAAAAATTTCCCTAAACACCTCGAGCAATCGAGCCCGGCTTTTTGTTTCGATTAATCATCGAACCCGTGCAATTAACCGCTTCCAGAACAGGAAGCGAATGAAACTACGAATCGACCGAGATCTCGGCGGTCACTTTTGGCCATCGACCGTTAACCATGATTTTCTTTTGTTCCTGCTATTTAAAGCCATTTAGAAGCGATCAGTTAACTCTCGGATCGCTATTATCCTTGCGAGAAAAAGGAAAAAGAGGCGCTGACGCGCGCGAGCGCGCGCCGCGTTCCAGGCAATAAATATCCTTGTTCGATCTTGAGAACGTGTCAAAGCAAAGCAATTATGAAACCAAGATTTATTATAAAGACGCCGAATGACAAGCGGATTCATTCAACTGTCCTGTAACGCTTTCACGCGGATCGCGACCGTACACCAAACGCAAGCGAAATTACGTTGAAATGAAGTCTGTCTCCGTTGAATAATACGCATCCATGTTTAGATCCATGTTCGAGACTCGCTAAGATTGAGTATCTTCGCCTTCTGCGATTCCTGTTTGACTTAAAGAATAACGTCGAGAGTTTAAGCTCGTGGAGCTTATGTCTAGAACGTCTCTGAGTAGATTAGACCGTTTCATTTGCCTTTTCTTTTTTCGTTTCTTTCTCTTTTTAAGTGGAAGATGCAGAAGCAGTAGGCAGGATTTCCATTTTGATTTCTAAGTTAGAAAGTCCGACGATAGTTATATCGTGAAAATCTACAGCTTACGCGTATGAAATGTCGTTTCCTCGAATTAACATTTTTACCGAGCGTACATTCTTCCAAACGTTATACGGTGTCCCATGGTTTAAAAGCCTATTTTCGTCGGTGTATTCCGTGGGCACAGCCAAGCAAAAATATCAGATAGCCGAGAAAGTTCGTGCCGTTTCTAGGTTTATGTCTATCGATAAAAACGAAAGATACAGCTTCTCTTGGCACTCCGATATTACACCTGTAGAGTTGCGTCATTTGAAGCTTTATTAAAAAGTTATAACAAAGATACGAAAAACCAAGAGAACAGCAGTGAAACTCCTGTTGCCATGCTATACTACAAGAGGAGAATTTATTACGGCGAAGGAGACCTGTGTACAGGTTGTTTCACAACGCATGGGTCCCACTTTAGAAATGGACAACAAAGTTCATTTAAACAAGCGTCCCATTCCATCTGGTCTCAAAGTCGTAGCCACTTTTGTGTTTCATTCTCGTAGAAGGAAACCGCAAGTTCGACATAGAAACCGCGGGTGGTCATTTCGAGCATCTTCTGCGAACACTATGAAGATGCGTCGCGAACTATTGCAAATTATTTTCTGTGTCCTACTCGTAAAATGGATTGCACGTGTCATGAAACGCTCTATATATTGAAAGAGAATTCATACACATCTAATCACAATCGAAGAAACAAAAAGAACAAAGAAATAACGATGAAGAAGAAGAAAGAAAGAGAAGACGACGAGAAAACTCAACAACTCTCGTATTTTTTGCGTGTAACGCGTTTCGGAACGAAGCTTTTCAACTAAGAAGTAGCTCGTGTTCCAAATATTAGTCCGATTAATTCCATCACTGTTGCATAATCGAAGGCGCGCAGCCAGCATAGTTGGTCGCCGGATATAGCGTGAAATTCGCGAGGTTCGATCGACCGAGAGCGGCCTGGTTTCAAACGGAAATCGCGCAGCCGGCCTTGCAGCTTTTTCCTCCTAATAACGCTTTTGCTTGGCAACCTTGTCGCGTATGCAACGTCCACGAGAAGAAACGAGACTCACGCTTCGCGACTAATGTCGGAGAAAACACAGTGGCGCTCGCTAATCGCAGGTTCGCGCACAGGGGCGTACCAAGGGCGGTACCTGTTCGGATCGAGGATAATTCCAGTTTCGCGTGACGTGAAAAAGAGTAAAGTAGACATTAGCGATGCGCTGGAAACCACGTCCCAACTAAATTTCAGTATCTATTTCCATTTGCGTTGGACGCATTTGATCGCTTACGAGTTATCGCAAATATATTAAGTACATTTCAATTTCAAACGCTTTAATCTATTTTCGCCTTTCACCTTATCTCGGCCAACCTATACGGTTACTAGGTACCGATAAAAAAAAAAAAAAAACGATAGTCGATACTACTCGTTAAACCTTTACGTTTTTCGAAGGAAAGTTCAATTTACGAACGATGCACTTTCGTTGTGAATAACAACTGTGTTGAAATTGCCCGTCTGAAAGGTAAACAGCATAAAAAATAATAAAGTGATCAAGACGATTCGTCATTGCTTCGTCAAACCCTTCTTCTCCTTTACCCGAGGCCAGTTTCGTATCGATAAATCTCATCGCGCGACCTCTGATCGAACAAGCTCCGCTCTCGCGCGTCCTCCAAGAGGTCAATCTCGACTCTGTAATTAACATGCAGGAACATCCAGGAAATTGGTTTTCCATCGATTAACGCTTAATTACCTTCCGTGGTAAAACTCGTCAAGCATCGGAACCGATGTCACGAAAGATGGATGACGGAACAACAACGAGACGACAAGTCGATACAACGTCTCACAGCCAACGAAGAATCATCGATATCCTCGAGTTCGACGTACACGGCCAAAAGTCGAAGTCACAGTGAACGCTATGTATCGGCCAGCAGACACTGATTTTCTACAAATACACCTGCGTTTAACATCTCACTATTCACGAGCGTGTAAACGCCAGAGGGTATCCCAAGCTGTGTTCGCTCTACAAAGTTGCTCGATCTCGTTTTCTCTGATTGCTGGCTCATTTTCTCCGTCTCGTTCTCGATCGCCGTCTATCCTCCTCGCTCGTTGCTTTCCACGTTAATACGTTGCACGCTTTACATGCTCTTTTTGCGTTAATCTCTCTCCGTCCATCTTTTTCTTTCCTTCGTGTCTGTCAGCGTGTTACGCCGTTTCTTACTACGCTACCTTCTTTTTCCTTCTTTTTATTTTATTTCTCTTTCCGACTCTGGTTGAGTCATGGTACTGGGAATAGAGGTCTGTCTTCGTTGGTCTACAAAGTTGCTCGCTCAAGACATACGTGTATCCCATATATCCATGGCTGGCGATATCGGCATCCGTGTCGATAGAAGTAGGCGTTAGAAACCTGGATTTCGAGCACGCCTTTTGCTACCTGGTTGCTTCGAGATGCGACGGGGGATTTTATTATGTAAATAAAACGAAGGTGTTGAGGCTGCGCGAGAATTTTTCGGCTTTCTAATCTACGAAAGTAAATTATCATCGTTTCTTCAGCTTTTCTAAGCTACGAACGCCAATTCATTTTTTTGACTTTTCCAACCTACAAAGCATGGATCAATTGCTTGCGTTTTCTACGTTTCATCGTTTTCTACATTCTCTACGTTTCGCACATAGGACAGCATTTCCAACGACAAAAGTATAAAGAAGAAGTGTTGCAAGATTTTTGCAAATGTTCTATCCGAATGCATCGACGATACTGCGAGAGAGATTTCTAATAGGAGCGGTTCCTATTTACGCGTCATTTTATTATTAAAACGTACACGTTGTCGATAAAAGAAACGAAGATTTCAACACGTTATTAGTGCAGAAAGCTTACTGTTTTTCCATGAAATTCCAATCTGAAACACGTTGCCGATTTCTATTTAGCAAAGATACCTGCTACGTAACACTAGGCTTCTTGCATAAAACACGACGATTTCGCTGTCAATCATACTGGATGTAGTCTTCATCGGATATTAGTCGTTCTACGGCGTTAAAATAGAACTCATCTTCGGTGAATAAATTTGTCTTCTTACGCTACGTGTACGGATTTAAACTCGACAGCGGCTCGTCGAAAGTAAAAACAAGTCAATTTAAGAAGCAGCGTACTTCTAACTTTTGTACCGGATGTTAGTTTTTCGATGGAGAAGCACATCGATACAAGCACTTGTCACAATGGCAGTAGTTTTAAAAATTCCCTATTCTATACAAGAGTGCTAGAATACGTTAGTTTAATACGATAATCGTCGATGTAAATGCGAATTTTCCTATCTTTTTATATCATTTTATAGAAATAAAATTCTCGTTATTCCGTGGAACGATAAACGTGTTACCCATTGTAAGAGGAAGCTCAGAAGTTCGATGATTATTTATCCGACAATTATTCCCGAATATCAAAATATTAAATAAGTGAAAACGTCATTCCGTATATTTTATTTGTTGTTGCAAGTGAATATGATAATATAATTATGCTCAACTGTAAAACCCCGTCGACTAACTGCATAAAACTTGTAGCAAAAGAAATCGAAATGCAAGCTACATAAAAAGCTACATATAAAGAAGGGATAATCTTTCGTCCATATATTTAATATTGAAAAATGTACAGAAATAAATGTATAAAATTTCCCTGGCAAATTGATTAGTTCGACCGCTCCGGTAGCTTTAATATTCATTTCAATTCAATTTATTCCACCATATTTTCGCCGAACACTGAAATACAACCTGCAGGATGGAAATTCGATCAGGAACGAGCCCGCGTCAACTAATCACTAACAGCGTGATTTCCGTTGCCAAAGTTCAACGAAATACCGTTGACTTGACCACTATCCCCGTACAGTTTCAATAATTTCCAAGTAGAAACTCCGCTTAGATTCTACGACGGCGCGTCATAAATACACTTGCATGGCGAAACGGTAGCATAAATTAACGTCGATCCTAAGCTTCCGTCCGATTTTTGCGACCCTCTGTCAGATTTCTCTCATTTCTTTCAGAAGCTCGATCCCTCGTACGCTTTCTAAGGCGGCAATTAACGATAAGACGCTCTCGAGACTTGGGATTTTTCGATTCCCAACCAAAGAGAGAATCCTCCGTGTAGTTAGAACCGACTCTTCGACTGCGATGGAGTTTATTGCCTGAAACTGCATTAACCTTTCAAAGCGTAAACGACAGAACCGCTTGCCGATCGAATCGAGCAACGATGATTACATTCTCAAGTTTATCGACGCTCCTCGCACCGATTTTTCCACTCGTTTTTACCGAACGTTTCGCGGAGCCTCGACGAGGGATCAAATTTTTCCAGCTACGAGATTGGCGCTGCGATTATTTTCCAATTTTACTATTTCTCGAATATTTCGAACATTTTATAATCATCTTACTGTTGAAATTAAGATATTTAAAAAAAACGATCGTTCGGCTGAACGTTAGCTTGAAATCGATCTGTTCGTTTTATTCATTTCAAACGTCAGATCGAACCGATTTATTTATATTCCAATTAAAATCAATTAACTCTCCGATCTACCTAAGTGCACGCGTAATTATTTCCAACTTTCTTCCATGCCGATCGAGCCAAAATGAACAAGGAAATTAAACATCCGTCAATAAATATTCAATGTAAAACGTTGCACGATGTAACGCACAAGCGCGGCTCCAAGTTACGCAAAAACATGGAGTTTTTACGCGTTTGCGTAACTCTTATAAGAGTTTTCTCCGCGTCATTAACGGGCATCGAGACCTGTGCAACCTGTCAGGCGAAATCACGGTGGTTGACGATTCCAATGCCCCTTAGTCACTCTAATTAGTTCGTACATGGGACTGGGAATACGCAGATCGCCGATAATCGCGACGTTTCGCCCGAAGGAAGCGCTTATTCGTGTCGCCGGTACAAGCTGTGCCTTCGTTGCAGCCGATCGCTAAATGACAGCCAAAGGAAAGATACCGGTAGGCTCTAGCATGCTAATTGAAATTGACAAGTCAATTCGCCGGTTGATTCGCTTAAACGGAAATCGAGAACACGTTGATTGACGATGGCTACCGTGTCTTCCTTTAAAGAGAGCCCCACGTACGCTGAGCCGGAGCCTCGTGAGGCGGTGAACGTTACGTGAAAATTACAATATTTCAGACAATTCGTCGGGATGACGGATGTTCTTCGAGTGAGATGACGCGTTATTCCGCCATGTCGTCGCCCGTGATGTTCGTTATGAGTTGGCTATGTTCGTGCAATCCGGATGAAATCGTTTCGACGACCGAGAAATCTTTTAAATATAGGGTGTTCAGCAATTTCGAAAGCGATTCTGGTCCACCGTTAAATTTCTTGTCAGATTTTTTTTTCTCACGCATGGCAAACTTGGTACAGTTCAATATGTACGTGTATAAAGTTCTAGCGTATCGAATAACAGAGCGGGTGCAAAGGAATTTGTGTAAACGTGTACTTGAGATGTTTAGAAGCAGAGTGTTTGTTGAGAAGCAAAGGAATAAATGAATGATTTTCTACGACGATTAGAGACTACGTGCGTAGAATTTCAGTCTTTTTTGAGCAGAAGCTTCGAGCAGCGTGTCAGAAAGGCTGTCGTCGAAATATACGATTCTCGGAAGAGACAATAACAACGTTGGTAAAGAGGGAATCTATCCAAGTTTGTGTTTCAAACTAACGATTAACCTAAAAACACCTTTTCGCGTGATCCAACCAAATTCGAAAGTTGTAAAACATCCTAAAGATTCGTCCGATGAAACAAGGTACACCCTGTATAATTGCGATTGATTAGGCTTGAAACTGACGCCGAGCGCGAGGTGACTAAGCACGCTAATTCGCTTGAGGAGTTATTGAGAAGGTAGAAAAACGTCGGGCCCCGCTTCGTCTTTGTCTCGTCGAGGCAAATATTCGCGAGATGCAACGAGGAGGATCATCTCCTTGGACAAGGTCTACGGGGAAATATAATTGCAGCGTGCCTGTCTCAAGGTAGTGTAGACGTTCGAATTGACAAGGCAAATGAAATCTAGCCTCCTCGTCTCTAACGTCTCTTCCTTCTCTGTCGGTTTACTCTTGGGTCTGTGTGATCACGTTTCGAGCATGTAGAGATTGATGACTGTGGCAACGCTCGGGCCGCATTAGTCGTGGTTGTTGTGCCACTTACGGAGAAGGAAACAAAGTGGCAGAGCTCAACATTTACCATTCTGCAAACTGTAATGGTGGAATACCGCGGCTGGTTTCGTTTGCCGAGTGATTTACGAACGCACCAACTGCAAGAAAGAAAGAAAGAAAGAAAGAAAGAAACGCGAGAAGATCGGCGCAATGATATTCCTCGGGTTCACAGGATCGCAGAAAAATTTGCAACGAGTCATACGAGTGTGACGTTAGCTCGATCGTTGACTGCGAGGCATTGACATATTTTTTACGTTTCTTTCATCCGGTGCGATTTGCGAACGTTCCAACGGCAAGATAGAAAGAACAGCGAAAAGACGGTTGTCGTGAAATTTTTTTTTAGCTTCCATGTTCGTAGAAAAATCTGCGGCCAGTCGTGGAAATACGGTATCGTTGACCGCGTAGAATCGTCATCGTTCTTTAATTTTCCTGAAATAGAAAACGTTTTACGGCAAATGTTCGTAATTTCAAGCATCGATCTTCGATTCCGTTGCAACGAAAATCCAACGAAGCGGAGAAACATCGTTTCGTTTACTCCGTTTCATCGCAGTTCAAGTCTACCGGTTCGTTCGATCGATCGATACGAGTCACGGGTAGTATCGCCTGGTATAGCAATCTTCGCCTGTGCTAACCGAAAATAAAAGTAAACTAAGAGTAGCCGAACGAATAAATCATATTAGACGTTGCCATGTCGTTCAACGAGCTGACGTCTCTTTCTGTCGCTTTGTTGGCTTTATTGGCGATTAAAGTGTCCAAGATTCCGTGTCGAGATAAAAACGAAACGCATTAACTGTCGTCGCGGTTTTATCGTGCCATAAGTACGTTCTATCCGTTTCATTTGATGCCTTTGCTTTAGCGCGGAAGATCACAAATACTTCGTTCGTGTTTATTATCGGCGTTCCGTGTACCACGTTGTGTTCCTGATGCGTGAGTGGCGAGCAATTCGTTATGATTTGTAGGCGATGCCTCGTCGATAAGATCGTGTTGCAAATTTAATTTCAATTCGCAAAAGAAAGTCTCGAATCGCGTGCTATAGATCCTTGGTTCCTCCGATTCTCAGTTCGCAATTTTATTCTGCCGCATAATGTACAGGGTGTTCCCGCTATTGGTTCCCGTACAGCGTGTTTCTCGCAGTACTAAAGTATTATCGCTCCTTAAGTAATTAAAATATTGCAAATACCTTCAGTGAAATACATCTAATAATCTCGATTAGTCGAATTTAGAACAAAATCTAATATTTACTATCTTCTAAAACATCGCCATCTACGAATCTGAGACACGCAATACGCAAAAACGTTACGATCGATACAAAATCCTCTGTAAAAATAAAACAGACAAACTCGAAACAGCACAAGCGGCAGACAAGACGAAAAAGCGACAAGAAATCAATCGTAGACAACAATAAGCATCGAGCTAGCTTTTACTTCGCATTATGCAAAGTGCCGACTCAGAGTGTCTCCGAAGGTCGCAATAAAATTTACTTATACACCTATGCGTCCATTACTTGATCGACCCATTCATCTACCCATCCACCTGTTCGCTTAATCACGCGTTCGCTTACCCCTTTATTTATCTGATCACTTTATAAATTTATCTACAGAGTTCATCTAAAGAGAGATTCATCGTCCCCGCGAATCTCGCCCGACCTAACGGCCTCGACTTATCTCGATCTTCCTCGTCGATCGAATTCGTGCCTCTCCTCTTTCCATCTCCCGTTGACTTCCGTACAAAGTTCATCGGAACAGAACACGTGTCGTAATTCCATTCGATACATTGAAATCTGCAACTGCCAGCATCCTGCCAATTATTATCGAGCAATAATTATCGACCGCCTTTCATGTCGAACCGATCGACTTCGCTCTTGATAAGTTTCTCGATTTCTTTACGGAAACACGAGATACGACAGGGACGATCGGATCGTGTACCGATATTCTCAATTTCGTTACACCGTCGAACTTTTCTTGCATCGAGCAGCGCGATCGCTGCAAACGTAAAACTTTCGATCGTACTTTATTTGTCGTCGCGCATACGTTTGACAAGAAGCAAAAGCTTTGCTTACGATCTCGCGCAAGCAAAACCTTCGACATTTAACTCCTCACTTTTCGCAACGACCTGCAGAAAAAGAACCATTGTCCGATTTTTCATCGGCCGTTCCTTCCAACCTGGCATCCCGGTTTTCGTTTCTCCAGCTTCGTTTCCTGCATCCATACATCTCGGTGACGTTTCTCGCGGTGCGACAAAGAAGATGGGGAAAAAAGTTGTTACGCATCGAACAGAACGCAATATCTGTATTGCCGGTGCTTGTCAAATTGCCATGTTACGAAGATAAAGATGCAGACGCACAATAAGCGGTGGTTACGTGCGCGCAGCAAATATGGTGCAACTACGCGCGCGGCATGATATATCAGGCATTGAAATCTCCACAGGCGCGCGCGATGTATCGCGGAGATTACGCGTCGCGGCTATCGAAGTCACCAGGTTAGGAAACGTCGTCGATGTCGTTCGCGAATAGCGATGGAATCGAGACGAAATACATCGACCATGCTCAAACAATTCGCCGTTCGAATCGTTCCAATGCTGGGTGTGTTCCTCCTGCTATCGCGCGAAACAACTTTTACCACTTCGAACGGAAGAAACGTGTAACGAAATAATACAAATAGATGTTCTTTATACACAGATTTACACAAATTATGCTATTTTATAAAAACGCATAAGTCGTACACAATGACTCGTGAAAATGTTCCTACACTCGCAGCAGAAGAGTCGTTGCTGAAACAAATTTCTTTTCTTCGGTTGCTTCGGATGTTGAAAAGCTCGCATATCCAAGAAATTTCGAGTCTTGCTCGAAATGTATATCGTTTATCCGATGTATCGCAGTCCGACTATTCTTCGTTACGGCTTTACAAAACTTTTCTCAAATTTGTGCAATTGTATAGAAGCATGTACCATTAAACGGTACGACTATGCTTGATCCTAATGATAATGCTGTAATAAATATAGTGTTGTGAGAATACTTTATCTGTAATACGCTGTAGGTCGATGCGGTATCGGTCCCAACGCTATCCATGGACGAAGAAATCCCCCTCGATGGCGTGTCAAACGGCCGAGGTGAAAAAAGAAACAAAACTCGATGGGAAGAAGAAACGGCGAACCCGTTGGCAACGTGTTACGCGGCATGGTTGCGTATTAACCATGAGAACGTTTCCGCGACTGCCTTCGAGGACTCGCTCTACGCGTTTCTTGTTGGATGTATGGTGTCAGAATCAACCGCCGAGAAAATGCTGTTTTTCTTCGGTTCGTTATTAAACTGACATTAAAAGTTACGCTTTTAACATTTTTTCGCGTAATAATAATAACAACAAAAATTAGCCGCAAAGAACCTAATGATAAAATTACACAAATCCTATGTATAGCCCTTCCAACTACAAAAAACGTGATAAAACGACATAAGCCGCCTCTACGTACGTATATAGCGCGGTGGAAAATCTTCGTGCTATAATACTTTAAACATCTGCGCGAAAAAAGGATGGCAAACCCGTAGAACGTTAAAATTGACCGCATGGAACATCGAAACAAACATCGACTACGAGGAAACGAGTCAAAGTGGAAGAAACGAGAGTTATAATCCTCGGTCGCCCGAACCAATTACACGCGCGTGCAGAGAGCGCTGCAGCCACAGCCCAGCGAGATTTCTCTCGATAATCACGCTGGACACGAGATTCCTCCTTGATCTCGGCCGCAAATTTAATCAAGCACCGGACGTCTCCGGCGGGATTGTGTCGCTGAAAAGTAACAAAACTGCGAACTTTCTTACGGGCTCATTACACACGTCAATTTGAGCCCGTGGACGCTGACCCCGTGGATCGCTGACTTTCGTTTCACTTCGACCAAGTTATTCGAGTTTCACGCGAGCGCCAACGCGCGCAGCTATCGTTTCGTAACGCCACGCGATGGAAAAACTGATGATTTTCTAGCCATTCACGAAACAGTTTGTACATCTTGTATATAAAAAGGTTATTTTTATTTAAATAACTCGCCTCATCGTGCAACATAGGTATTTATTTGAGATAGTATTCTTATTACATTTCGTAACGCTACCCGATAGAAGAACCGACGATTTTCTAGTCGTTCGCCAAAGAATTTCTACATTCTGTACAAGAAAATAACTACTTTTACGGAAACAGATTATATCGTCCTACAATATGCACGCTTATTTCGTACCAATCTCTTTGTTCTTGTTGGTTATATTGTATTCCATACGATTCTTCGTCTATCGATCGATCAATTAACAAACTTGAGAAAGAAAATGACTAGGAACGAATAGCACGGGTGAAATTATTACAAACGAAGATCAAATTTCCTGCTGATCATACATTTCTGCTACAAACTTCATATTCCTAGAAGCGTGACCGTCGTACAACTAAGATAATTAGATTTATTACTCTACATTGTCATATGCTACGTGCGAAAAGATCGTAAGACTACTCTGCTTTTTCTTAATCGAGAAAGTCCGACGGATACTTGCACTAACTTTGTAGCCTTCGTTCCATAAATCGGCCGGTAATTAATGCGTAAGAGTGTATATTTTGATGTCCATTCGGGAATGTAAGTACTCTGTTCTCGGAGACGTTTATCTACCCGAGGCGAGGAAACGTCAAAATCCGGCGGAGTGAACCGTTCTCATGAATATTCAGCCCGTTGGATCCACTCCAACGACGGAATATTACGGTCGAGTAAGTAGAAGAGGACGGGCTAAATATATATTCGTATCCGTACAAGGTGCCTCCGCAAAGATAGCGATATCTCTCTGTGAATGCAACGTACCGCGTTCAGATATGTATGTACGCGTTCAGGCTAATATATTTATCCTGGCTCGCGCGTTTTAACGCTGCGGTTCTGTACACGGTGACTCGCTTGTAATAGGATACAGTAAAACCTCCGATATCTGAATTACTAGCGAGACGATCGCTGCACTGGGCGAATCTTCGGCTAATAAAACACGCGTCTTTTCTCTACGATTGTCACGTTACGTTTCTTTAATTTCGTAGCATTTGCCGGTAAACTTACGTACAAACGCAGATCCGATTCCTAGCTCAAGGACCTGATTAGGTCCAGTGGCAAAACTAAGCGAAACGTTACTCTAAAAATCAACGTTACGGAGCTCTTCGAAGCTTTAAACGATCGTTCTGGCACAGGCTGTACGTAACAAGATACCAGAAAAATACTGCAGAGCGACGCGCGTTGTCCTGGAATGAAGTTCGCTCAAAGTTTGCTGGAAACGTTGGAAAACGCGCGACTATCGTCCTTGCGCGGCTCGATCTGGCAACTTAATCACCGCGTTGACTGGGTGCGCCATTGGCTACTTAAAATTGAATGGAAATGCCGTGGGAAGAGGGTATAAGCACGGTTTAATTGCAACGATATTTACCAGGTTTATGGAGGATATTTGTGTTCCAGAGGAATCGAAGGAATTTTCTATGGAATTCGCGCCGTGCTCGCTGCAACATTGTTGCACATATTGGGTACCTTAAAAACGCCGTAGCTATGCGTCACCGTTAATTACAACAACTGGTAGATCCCCTTTCGGGCAAAAGTCTTTCCAAAATAGGAGACAGCGAATTTACATCGATCCAACAACAAACTTGATAAATCGATGATAAATCTAAATTAAAAATTCAATCGAATAATCGAATCGATATCCACGATGATAATTACCAGAGACGTTGCTAAATGAAACGATGCATCAACGTTGAAACGTCTGTATCATAACGGACGTCGTGTATCTGCTGGTCACCCGAGTCTCGACCACCCTGTCAAGAGCGTGGGCGAACGAAAGCTCGCGCAATAACCTCGGCGATCATCGTTGATCGTTCACCGATATCGCGCATCAACTTACCTCTCTCCCTCTATCTTTGCCCCTCTTTCGCACAACCTCTCTCTCTCTCTCTCTCTCTTTCTCTCTCTACCTCGACACAACCGTATTTCGCCCAGAGGCGAGAAGAGATAAAACGGCGAATCGACGCTGAAAAAAAAAATCGTGATTCCTCTCGCCAGCTGGGGAGTGACCAGGTCGTGGCAGTCGCCAACGAATATATTACGCCGGTCAGCGGTCTGTTATCCGTGTTACGGCTGTTCACGAGCCGATAGATTCACGCGCCGAATGCACCGCGTCGGTATGGAAGCCACGGGGTTGGGCCTTAATGGGAGGACATTAGTCGACGACGCTAAGTAGCGGCGAGCATGCGGATTTTCTTGTGATAATTATTCGATCGTTTGCTCCTTGCCCGCGCTAACGATCCGCTAAGGTCGAGGATGCTATGCGGTGTTACAGTCGATTGCGATACGAGGTTAGGATCAGTTGGGCTCCAATGGCTGTTTCAACGGTATACCGATTATTCGATGGTGAGAATGAGCAATCGTGTCCATTCGTGGGCAGTACGGTGATTGTTAGCACGCTGGCTGTGAAAAACGTTTCAATTTGATACGCGATGGGATATCGATGGAAACGGGCTTGCGTATTTTCATAAAGATTTTTGACCGATTTTTCGAAACAAACGCGAATTTGGTAATTTTTTTTTTTTTCATTCTGGCTCTAATGTTGCTTCGACGTTGATTTTGTAAATCTTCTTTCCCGTATAATCGAGCACCGCAAGGGACGGATACGACGATGCATTCCGTCTTTTATGGGAAAAAATTTAAAAATCCAGCACACTAAACTTTCTCTATTTGATTTAAGAATCCATGTATCCTGGATATTCTGGAAATAGCTATAGTTATTTATAAGACAGGTATGGTAGACTATCTCCTTTTAATCGTGGAAACCTTTTTGTGTTTCTCATTTGTATAGCGAGCGCCTGTAAAGTGTCGATCATTTTGATACATTGTTCGTTGTTGCACCTCGACAAACGGTATACGCGTTACTTTGTTGTACGTTTTCCCATAATGTTGCGTTCGCCTGGCTACTTTTTACTCGTTATTCGATTCTTTGATCCTCGATGGATCCATCTAATATTCATCTTCGTTTCTAAATTTTTCTTGAATTGTTCTCGGGAATCTAAGAATCTAAGAATGATCAAGAAGAATCTAACAGAATGATCTACATACAAATATAGAACTACTACTCCGCGATGTAAAAATATACGTCTACGATCTATATATATATATACATGTCTATTATAATTTCTAGAACATAGAAATGTATTCTACATACCAACAAATATTTTGCATAATAACGTATTAACGCTGCATAGTAACAATTTACAATCATATCATCTAATGTCTGTCATGACCCACGGCAACTAAGATATTCAAACGATATGGAGAATTCGATGAATAATTTTAAACTTGTTGACCAGTTGTAATATTATCCAGCGGCAGGCAGAATATTTGCGAAAATAGGTTCGAGGATACCGTAACATCGTGATTCTGAAACGAATCTATGAAACTGCACAACAGCTGTTAGATGAAACGAAGATGTTCGAGCGGCGCTGAAACTTAATAGAACTTGTTTGAACGTATTCCACGCTTTTGAAATATCGTGAATAGATTTATTCCGAAGATTAGTGGCAAGAAACGATCCGGTGTAATATCATGGTACATGGGATTAGGTGATTCGAAACGTGGTCGAAGCTTGCGTTATTGAAATTGCGACAATTCCACGATATTATGATTCGACGATGAAATACTTGGAACAACCGAAGTTAGGTACAAATTTTGCTGGAAAATTTTTTACTCTTTAACGAATTTTAGATTCTATGATATATAGAATTCTGTTCGTGAATGTTGTTTAAACGAAAGTACGAGTAACGCGTATGTATTTTCGTTAAAAAATCACAAATAAAAACCACTTTCAGCAGTATTGTATGAGATTGATTTACACAGCACATTAAATTTGAAAATTACACCCCAGTAAAAGTCGGAAAATGTGGCTTATCATGTTCTTCACCTTTGATCTTCAATCGTGATCGAACATGTTAGAAGTCGAAGTTACTTAATAACTTCATCGGAGAAAGCTTGAAGCGTATATGGTCAAGCGAGATCAAAAATGAATGAATCACCGATATTTCGATATTCAAGTCAAACGCGATAAATATTTTCATACGACGATAATTTTCTTTTATACGATACGATTCCAGTTTTATATTAAAAATCTGCAAAGTTATTAAAATTTTATATAATATCAAAACGAAGAAGCAGATGAAAAGGCTTCTTACCCCTATGTGATACCTAAAATTTCGTGAACAAAATTATTCGTACAGTTTGAACAATCACGCTAAAATAAGCAGATATAACGGATACGTGTCTAACAAACGAATACATAGATCTCCGAAAGCAATAAATCGACTGTTTCATGCAAATGACAAGTTTATATTCTTACGAATACGGCTACAACAGAAATAGAACTTGCGAGGTAGAAAGATGTGTTTCAGTCTCTAAATATCGTAACGTGAACTGTTGCAACCCTCTACATTTTTGCACATTCGAATGTTTTACGAGTGCGTAAAAGTCCACAGTCTGGTAATAAACTTGAAATATTAGCGTAGATCAGAGTCGTGCCAGTCTCAAACTTCATTTGCAACTTCGCAAACTAGCGCTGTTGGTTCATCGAGCCTGTTCTTTCGGATGTCGAAAATGGATTAATGAAGCTACGTATTGATACGTATGTAATTATATATCGGAAGCTTTTGCATGATTTACGGTACTTATGGTAATAAAAATGAAGAAATTTCGCAACGAGCGAGCTATCAAGAAATGGATAGTACAAAAATTCGACAGGTTATATGAGTCGGTTAACTTTAGAATTAAATAAGTAACGGCTTCTTTAAATCATAATTCATAAGTCCATTAAGAGGATGACACTACTTGACCTACTTACTTCCTCTGCTAATTTTCCTATCGGAAGAGAGAAGTTAATGCACCCGAGTTAATAGCAGTTTACTGCATTGCAACGTGATTTAGTACCAGCAAGTTCGCCGAATTAACAAAGATTATATTAGCAAGATATTCAACTTTTTCTTTGCAATTACTTTCTCCTTAAACTGTGCAGTAATTTTCATAATTTCTCTCTACGTTGTCGTTAAACTATTACTTCGATCGTTTCTGAATAACTTTTTCGGGAAAACGTAATTCGAAACGAATAAAAGGAAGATAAGATGAGATGGACGGAAGTTGCTCGACAGATCCGAACATGGTCGTTTGAAATGCTCCATTCGGTCTTGCAGAGGTTGGAAATAAAATTGACATTGACTTCGTATAGCTTCGTATAACAAGCGAAAGCAAAGCTTCTAGCACTCGTTTCCAATAAGAGGAAATAACGCTGACTCGTATGATCAGTTTCATTACATCGTTCTACAAGTTGTCTCTCCTGCGTCAGAAATTTGACGAGACATTATAAAAAAGCAACGTTAAGTACAATATTTAACGCGCATCATCATATTACCAATGAACAATTGGAATGTCAGAAACCTCCTAGACACCTAGATTCCTCGCGATATCACAGTCCCCCTAATATCTCAGTTTTCCGCTTATCTTCCAAGTCTGTTGTTCTCATAGCTACCGTAACCAAAGTATCTCGACAGCCCCGTTGATTTTACCACAACGAGAATTTTATTTAACGCACCATTAAAATAGAGAAACGAAAATATTTCCTACCCCTGTACGATAGCTAGCTAAATAAATTCACGAACAAGGCAATATATATATATAAAATTTTATAATTCGATAGTTTTAACAGACACACCTATACATATAAGAAATCAATGCAAAGCTTCAAAAGTAATAAATAGGTCGTAAGTTTCAAATTCAAATTGATACTTTTACAAGAACGACTACGAAGATGAAACCTGTACAGAAAGACATTTGCTTGAACCTGGAAATATTTCCTTTTCGATGGTTTATGCGAACCTTCCGAATCTATTGTTCCCGTAACCACAGCCTAAGTACCTCCTACGACCCTGTTGATTTTACGACCTCGCTAGATTTCTTCCATCCGCCGTGCCACCAACGGAGCCGTATTTTCTCCGTGGATGAACAGAGAGAAGATGAGGATGAAACGGGGAGAGCGCGAGGAAAACGTGCATCCGAGCTATTAGATATCCGCTCGGTTTTGATCGATACCCCGCAATTTCGTGGCGGCCGCGCGAACACGCGGCTCGTAATTCCAGGAATACGAGCGTATCTGGCTGTAACGGAACGTAGCTGGGAACGAAATACGTCGACCAAAGGGGATCCGCGATAATCGAGAGAGCCGGCCAATCTCGACCGCGTATCGCACTTGCAATTCCTCTCCGTGGTATTTCCGAATTGTCGTTATGCAATTACGATGCAACTATTTCGATGTTTGCGGGGATGTTGCGATCAGGCTGATGCGTTCGTCGATTTCAATTTCCTACAACGTCTAACGAGTCAATATTATAATAGAACACCTGTACTTACGTTGCGAAACTTTACATACGGGGATTAACAAACGTTAATACGAAAGTTATCAAGTATGATACTAGAAATCTCGTATTTTCAAGCTTAATATCGCTGTAATTGACCGAATTATTAAGAAGAAGAAGAAGAGGAATTTTGAAGTATGTATTTTTTATATTTGGCATTAAAAAATGATAGAGATCTTACTACGTAGAATGGCGCTCGATAGTAAGCGATTTCCTTTCCCCGGGAAAATGTGCGTAAAACGAGAGACACGAATTAAAGGGACGTAAAAGTAGAGAAATTTTTCTACTTCAACCACCTGGTGCTTATAAAACCGTTCTTTGATTATCAAACAGCTCGCGATGTACAATGTATCAAAAGTTATCTCGTAGCTGTAGCGGTAATAAATTGCCTCTAAGTAGATATTAGTTTCATGTCATTCAAAATAAATGCTCCGTAATTATCGTAATTTATTTAATTATTCAACGTCGAATAATAAATTTTTGTTCAATCGATACCCTATTCCATTTTCCCATGGTACCGATCGTCCTTCTCCGATACCCGTCATCTGAAAGCCAAAGCCTGTTTTAGCCTTTATCTGAAACGTACTCTCTCATTTCCATAAAATCGAATCCCTAACGTCCCACTTAAGAATCCTCAGACAAGACTAACCGACGCACAAATTGCCACTGGTCTTCCACTTCGAAATTTGTCGTTCCAAAACCATTTAACCATGTCCTACATAAACTCGTGAAGCAACTTTGAATCGCACGGTTACACACGTTTCCAGATGGGATTCCCTGTACGCTTTGTAGCTGTCGTGTTTGCCCGATTACGGATCACGTGTTCCGCTTGTTCGAAATTATCTAGGCAATTAATGGCAGAGACTCGAGAGAGCAACGAAAATGCTATTACTATGCTTTCCAATATCGCAATCTGATATTTTATATTGGTTTTTTATGGGAATAATTTATTTGCACAATATTTGCTCTCCTTTGTATGTAATTTACATTCGCATTTAGCGAGTTTGCCAGATGCGTTTCTTAAGCTTCCCAAGTTGCAACATGTTTATCTTTAAAAGTTGAAAAACGTTTAAAAGACGGTGAAAAACGTTTAAATTACGACGTATGTGTTTTGTAACGATTAGACGTATGTGTCAAATATTTCATTTTGATATAACGGAACAAAAAAGAGATTGACGACGAACGGACGGAAAGTTCTCCGACGTTGTGTAAACGCGACGTTGCAACCTTCCCCCGTGAACGTCGAAAGAATCGTCGAGAGAAACGACCATCCGGAAAAGAGTTCCCCTATCGTAGTCGAACGTCGATCCAATCCTTCCGCATGGCCGCGAAACGCAAGAGAAGAAGCTCGTTTGAAGCGGAATTAAAGCGCATCCCGAAGAATGCGAAGCAGCTGATAGAAGGCGACTGCAACCGATGCATAGAATTCTGCAACGGCGTACATGCGCGCGTGCACGCGGACGACGAGGATCTCGCGAGCACACGGAACTTTCTAATGCCTGCATTAATATTTTTCTACCCGCGAGCTAGAGCCGTTGCGTCAAAAGGTCGGACCGCGCTGGATCCCGTAAGAGTCGCGAGATATATAGGGTGGAGCGCGATTCCGAAACAGGAAGTCAAAAATTCGAAGTAATTTCTGGTGCAACAACGTTGTACAGCTTTATGAGGCATTGTGAAGATCGTAGTTTCCTTTCCTACGTGCTTGCGAGAACGGATTTGCAGAGATTTTACCCATCATTCCGCGTAACTCAGAATCTCAATTTCGAATCGTGATACAGTGTGGGAAATTTTGTTTATTCTTATTTCTGTCGATACAAAGCAGTAGATTTTCGAAAAGAAAAGAAATTGCAAGGAATAAAGTCGCAACTGTTATACGGTACATTTTCACCTGCAACTTGTACAATCTGGATTCTTTGGACGACAAGAAAAAAGAAATTCTTCCAAACGTATCTTTTCTTCCAAATCTTTTACCACTGTATATATTCATTGATAAATCAGTGTTTCGACGAGTATTGTATCAGATAAAAGATCGATGATTTTAAGTATTCCTTATAAACTATATAATTTACATCGTTCATGAAATATTTACTGTATTTCCATTGCTTTCGAAGAACGCAAGTCACGTTTATTGTACAACAAGTATTTCGAAATCTCAATCGTCTACTTTATCCTTCTCGGTCGGACAATTAAATCGCTGCCTGCCATCTCATTTATCGAATCCAATGAAACAGACAATCCCATTACTCCGGCAAACTACGCCATAATTCTTCCACGTTGTAACGACCTTGTGTCTCAAGTACGTTAGGTCTCTAACATTATTTTAGTCCACCTGCGCCTTGTCGACGGGATAGTTCGAGATCCTCCGGCCACGCTTCGGTACCGTTCTAATGTCTCTTTGATTGAACACGCTTATTTACGCTCTGAAAAGCTGTTTTCTGTGTTCGTTATATAGCGAGCGTGCTCTTCTTTCCCGGCCCCTTGGCTTTTAACGGCGTTTTAAGCTGCGATAACGAGGATGCTGGGAAAAACGTTCGATAACGACAACGTTAATCGTCTGGTAGGGACGATACGATTGCGTGCGTGACGCTCTTGAAATCGAACCTTCCTTCAAGAAGCATCGTGCGTTCTCGTTTTCGCGTTTTACGAACGGATCACGAGGTTCGCGTGATGCTTCTTCGGTACGGTTACGAGAATTCGCAATTCTTGCGCCATTACCGCGGCAAGGTTTTACGAATAATTCCAGATCAAACGTAAAGAATGGCGGCGTTTCCGGCGGAACGTAATTAGGTCGAAGTACGATTACGGGGCAACTGACTCTATGCGCGTAGCTACATACAGTGGCTGACACAAGAAAGTTTAATATCGATATCGTCAACTTGTCTTGTTCGTCTGTTGTAATAGAACGTACGATTATATTATACTCGGTATTAACGCAATTATCCTATAATAACGCTGTAAAATCGATCTTCTTCGATGGAGCAGCAAATTCCGGTATGATTCCAATACTCCTTTACACGCAACGAGATACTACGTTGACTATTCGATGGTTTGAAAGTACATCGCGATTAACAAAACTAACATCAAACTTGCAATTACCAATCAAAACTGCTTAGTAATAATTCTCGTAGCGATGACGAATGACCTTCATTTGCAACCAAGCTAATTCAACCAAACCCACTTTCTAGAATCACCCTGCGTAATCTCAAAGTTCATCGTGGATTACTCCAGCAGGTAACGACGTCGATAGTACACCTAATTCCGGAGTTCATGGCTCTGAACCTGTGTTAAATGGACACGTGTACGTACACGAAGCACGTGCAACGTGTTTCAAGAAATTACAAATTCGTGTTCTTTAATATATAGGTAATTATATGCATGCTTCGATACGCGTAGCTACGTGCAGGTGGCTACAGAAAGTATTTGCGCACTGGTGTATTTTCAAATTCACCTTTAACGTATAATTTTTATATAACTATATGTATATCTGATTTTCTTGTATTCGCAGAGTTTATAATGGAATTTAAAATGTACATACGCGTATACCTACACATGGAACTGGACAGAAAAAAAGAAAAAAGAGAAAGAAAAAACAGGCGAAATAGGCCATTTCCACCATTAATCTCGCTAATATCTTTTCCATTATCTGTCGCTCGAGGCGATGTTTTCCCAGTAATTAGACACTGTAGGCTCGAGGAAAAATCGGTTGGTCCACAGGTTCGAGAAATCGCATCCTCCTAGTCGGATACAGGATCGTGTAACAGGCACGATCGCCGGCTAATCTCGCGCCACTAACCGTTGCATTAGCAACAAAACGAGCCCGCGAGAAAATTACATGCCTCTTATATCGAACGCGCACAGTGAAAGGTCACCGAGCTCGAGATCTTCCCTCGAAAGCGATCGTTTCATTTCATGTAGCTACGTGCATACCCTATATGTATATATGTACAGATTCTTCCATACCACGAGTAGTTCCTTACGAGTATATGTATTATTAGGGGCACCGAATCAGGCTGCAAATTGTAAGTATAGGTAGAAAAAATCTGTTCAATTTTATTTCATGTTTCTTGATCCTTAAATGTATCATCATCTTAATTGTGTAATATTAATAATACGTACACAATTATATACCCAATACATACGTAATTTTACGTATATAATATTGAAAATATTGGGACAAATCCATTTTTCTATATTTATTCCGAATGAAGCGATCGGAATCAAACGAAGAAATATTTTTGGCGTAGAATCGCTCGACGATTGAATTTGAACGTTACTCCTCGAACGTAAAGGATGGAAAATGTAACTTGTATTTTCCACCTATGATCCCATAAATGTTGTTCGTCTTCAAGATCCGTATCTTCGACTGGACGTAACAGATTCCCCCCGTTTCTAACTATTTTACGTTACGATGTCCGTCATTTCCAATCGGCGAACGTTCCAACCTATGTACGTACTTGCGACGTACTTGATCCCATCGCCGGTATACACATCTATTCGCGTAATTGTCCTTGATAACGGTACACGATGCGCGCGTAACGGGCTATCCTGATATATTATTGCTTTGTTCTTGGCCACGGGTGGGTCCGCCGGTATCGATAAATCGTTTCACCGTCACGCCGCCACCAATTACAAACGTTCAACGCCCGGCACACAGCGGCATCGTTCTGCACTGGCGCGATCTCATCGCGTCGGTCGATCGCTCGTGGATCCAGTTGTTTCGCGGGAAAGCGCGCGTCAAATGGCGCGGAGAGGCGCGATAACGAAGCTCGATGAACCGTGACGCATTCTCTCGCCGCGAACCAGCTGCGGTAACGCGGATCGTGATGGATTTCGTTGCGTGCCACGTGAAAACGTGTGCGTGCACGGGACGAGGAACGATCGGTGATGAATGAACGCGTTAACACGGTACAATCCAACGATTTCGTGCGCGATGAAGTTGTGCGCGCCTGTGTTCCGCCGGTTTAAGGTGAGTTTAGACCGAGCGAGCGAGTTTAGACAGAGTCAGAGGAATAGCGTTAACTCGTTTAGCGTAAACGAGCAATCTGCTCGCACAGACTCGCTTCGGCCAACGATTCGCCGAACCATCGACAGACGACGATAAAAGAGACGCGCGCTCGTTTGTACTTTGATTTTACCAAAGCGATGGAAGGACGAGCATTCGATCGTTTGGTCTAAACGCACCTTCAATCGTCGTACGATCGAGCGTGGAGATTTCAACGTCTGGTTATGACGCGTCGATCGGAACGACATGCGACGCGCTACAGCTCAGATCTCCGATGAATAGATAGTAAATTGGAATTTTTGGTGAAATTCTAACTCGTTTTATTTTAATCTTGCACGCGAAACGTCGTTTCTTTAAAGTTCGCATTCGACAAGCTATTTCTGGCTCTTATAACCTTCTGACAGTTATTTATTTAAGTTTGATCTGTTGAGCATCTTCGATCCTTCGGAAACGTAGAATTTTTCAGAAAAGAATTCCTTTGCAGAATGTTTTCAAAGAATTTTAATCCAAAGTTTAATATTAACAAATTCATACTGCTATCGTCGAAGTTTAAATTTCTACCTAAATATGTGAATTTGTCTATTTGAATTGGAATATTGAAATTCAAATATGTGAATTTGAATGTACAAATTTTTATATTTTAGTTTGCATATTTCGATACGAATATTTGAAATTAAAAAGTAGAGCTTGTCAATCTCCGTTTAAGAAGAATAATTTCTACGTTTCCTTGAAAAATTGTCCGTCTTATAAATATCGATGGACGCTACTTCCGTTACTCGAGACGCGAAAGAAGGATCAAGAACCGCGGAAAGAGCTCTAGCAGCGGTAAGGATAAGTAGCAACCGTGTAACTGTTAAGTACCTTAACATCGACAGCTATCGTTACTTTGTACATATTTTACATTGATCCATCACGTAAGATTAACTTGACGCGTGACGTGTGAGTTATTACAGCCTACGCAACGATACGCAACACTATTAAAAAGCTGGAAGCGAACTAAAGTGACTCATAAATTCGACCAAGTGTCAAAGTAACGAACGTTTCACACCACTTGATAAGCGACTTAATAGAAATATTGGAAAATAAAGGCTCAAACACGGTTGGATATTCTAGAGTTGCGCGAGTGATCTCAATTATCGTTTCTCATGCGTTAGTCGTATCGTCGTATCTAAAGATACATAATGTCTGTTTGTTATTAATCGATTAACGCTGTTGACATCGTTTTATCTTTTACTGGTTCTTTGTTACTCTCTTATTGCTTTTTTTCCGACAGGTAAAACTCGAAAATTCTACTTTTCCACGATCGTTTGTTTTAAAGAAAACGCTCGGGAATTACTCCATATTCCATATGGTAGACAATTCCTTCTTTTCTTCTTTTTCATCATTAATTTATTCTCGTTTTCTTTTACTTTCAAAGTTAATGAGACAAAAAATGACGGTATGAGTTACTTACAATTAGTTGGAAGAATATTTTAATAACAAAATAGCATCTCGGTTATTCGAACCGAGATAGATAGAGGATAATCGAATTTTTTCGGATAATCATACGATTTGCGTTATAATCAAATTTCACGTGAAAAACAATATGTAATTTATTGCGTATTATTACATACATATATAGGTTTCAATCATCTTTTTCTTCTTCTAGTATACTTTCCCAATACGATCTGTACTCGGCTACTAAATTGCATATTTTCTTTAAAGTTCTTCTAGTAATTCCATAGGATTGCTTTCTTTTTGTGTTTCGTGCCATCTCGCTACTATCTTTAATCCTATGCTTGCTTTTGAACGCGTAGGAATGTTATGCGAGTACATTATCTTCTTCGCCGATTCTTTCGTTAGAAATCCCTGCAGGTAATACTTTGGCAAATTTCTTTGTCACTTATGTACATAAATCGTCGTATCATTTTCATGCTGTTTCATAACGTTACCTTTGGTGCAACAACTTGCATCGTGCCAATTCTTCGCAATAAAAAAATTCTTCCAAGTGTAGTTAGCGTTCAATTTACGTTTCTTTTCTTCGCAAATTTTTGTTTCTATTTGCATCGAAATCTGCTGCAAAAATTTAACTTAAAAAACAATGCTTTAGTATGCGTATACGCGATAGAAGAAAATGTTCGATGAACAACTCGCCGAATTTTACGTGGCCTTCTCGAACCGTCAAGATTCGCTGCGACGAAACTGATGGACAATTAGGAAACACGCTTCGACGACTCTCACACGACCATATCCTATGATCTCCTCGTGGGACACGAGCAAAGAACGCGACTTACCATGTCGATCGTTACACCTTAACGTCTTACAGCTTATGGCAGAATCCTCCTCGATGAACTTTTACGCTCGGGAGGAAAAAATCGAGACAGTGTTTGAGCAAAGTGATTGATTGGAAAATGATTTTTACGTGGCGACGGGATGATTGAAAGGCTTATTTGAAAGACGTTTCGAATTTGATGAGTGAAAGATGAGCATTCAGCGTTTTAACCTTCTATAATCAGAATTTCCTTTTGCTTCGATATAAAACGCGCAACTGTAATTGACTGCAATTTCTCGTTTTGATTTAACAACTTGAAATTAATAATTGCAACCTCGGCCGATGATAATGACACAGATATTTATTTAACTATGAAAATATTTATTACGTACAAATATTTGGAAGTTTCGCCTATTGAATATTCGTACGAAACAACCAACTTGGATACCAAACGATTTGAACGTTGAATAAAATTTAAATATTAAAATTCTCTCTTACCCTTTAATAATCTTATATATACCTTAATCAGCCATCGACATAACTTTGACAATTATTTACGTCAGCAGAGAGTTGCTAATAGCTTCAGATAATTGTACAGTAAATGATTAAAGTAAATTGCGTTACACCAGTTTTAATATCTCCTTCGAAGAAACGCGATTTTCCCTTCATTTGCGCCACATGGAGCGCGATGAATCTCGATTATTGAACGAATAACGCACTGAAAATATCCATCGACCATCGCTCAAATCACATAAAAAAAGCCACATACACTGCCCTGACTAATTAAACCAACAATTTACGATCGCCGTAATTATCGCTTTATCTTTCGATCGGTCGTTGATCACGGTTCGAAAAAACGAAAACGTTATTGAAAATATCTGCTACCTGCGCCTATCTTCTGTCAGCTTCGAAATAAATAGAAAATTGGTGGCCGCCTGGCATTTTCACTTTAATCGTTCGCACCTGCGCAAAATGGCTTCGTTATTGCCATTAAATTGCCTTCGATCGGTAAGTAAAACGTCGTGATCGTCCGAGTTTTGTTGCAAAACATAGTACATATCCCTTTCTTTAGAAGGTATGCGGTTAAATAGAAGACTGAAGGACAAGCTCGCTGGTCTCCACCCATAACGGTACACGCACGTGGCTTTTAGGTTAATTTATCTACTACATCGAAAGTTTGCAAATGGAAATCGACGAAAGTCTCACGACTGTCAATTCAGAATGCAACGTGTAATCGGATCGTGTTTCCAGGTCCATTTTAACTTGATATATGATACGCTAAACTGTTCTACTCGAGATAGAGACATTTCTAATGGAAAAAGAATTTCATTTTCAAAAGTAGACCATTTCAGGCACAGTTCTCAATTTTCACGCGGTTTAGTCGATATTGACTCACTTAGTTGCTAGCTCGAGCGAACCGCATTCACTTAGTTACCAACCCAAAAAATTCGTATTTTCATTAACTTTGCCAAATGGATGATAAATTGGTTCCTAAACCGATATTCCTCTCGTCTAGCAAACGCTCGACGAGTATACTCGACGTATTACGAATCTTTGCGTATCTTCGTATGTCTTTATGTATTTTATGTACATTTTAACGGTTTCGCAGCTAAGGAATGCGAATTTTGTCATTAGTTGGTATTGACAAAATCCGCATTTCCTTGGTTGCCAACTCAGAAAATTCGTATTTCCATTAACTTTGTCAAGCGGATGATAAATTCGTTCCTAAACAGATATTCCTCTAGTCGAGCATTTGCTAGACTATGAAGATAATTAACCGGTGTGCAGTTTTACTCTGATACATGATACACTGTAAACCGATCGGCTGACTGTTCCACCTAAAATAAAGACATTTCTAATAAAAAGAACTCGGTGCAACTCCGAAAGTAGACCACGATTTAACAACAAAACTATCATACGGTAATCTTTCTATCGGTCTATCATCCGAATGGCCGTGTCTCCTCAAATCCGTACTCCAGATCACTGTAGCTCGTTAACGCGTCCACCTGCGCCAGAGATAGGCCTCTAATTACACCGCGTTTCGATCGTACCGATCTCTCTCGGCTGGGATTCCTGCGGGAGGACCCGGTGCCAGCTCTTAGCCTAGAAAGTGCCGTGTGCGCGACTTTTACGGGAGATCGCTATCGTCTAATAATAACAATTTCGCGAAAAAGCAATAGCCGTGGCGATCAAGAACGCGATCGCCTACCCTCGCCGGGTTGAAATAAGAGTTTCGTACCGGGTTTCAGGTAATTTTCGTTGCGACGACCAGCAGCTAATTCCATCGATGACCGATACCGACGACGTTACGTCGTTAATAAAAAGTAGCGTCGTGTCCATCGATCGATTTCCATGTCGGCTGCTTTCGCGACGACTATGAATATAATTGGTCACGAGCTGGGATAACGATGCTATCTCGACAGTCCAGAGGCAGTATCCCGCTGAAAAATGGTCGCCGATAAACGATAACGAGCCTCCTTGATGTTGTTACGTTCCTTTCTTTTCTTTTTTTTTTTTTTTGTTCTCTCTTTTTTTTATTATAGGAATTTGGAGCGAAATTGTTTACGTACAGAGGTTTAGAGCAGAGGACTTTTAAAGCCGAGAGAGGGAAGAAACGATTCAACGAAACGCTCAAAAGTTCACTCCACAAAGCGAAAAGTACGGTGAAGCGACGATATTACAAATACCGTTTCTTAAATTTGCCTGTAGTATTTCTTTTGCTAATATTTAACACGTTTAATCTGTAATTTATTAAAATTTAATGGAATATTGATTTTTATTTTTAGTAATAGGAGTATATTATATAATTTTATTATATAATTTTTAGTAAAAATTCGTATATATAGCATTACATGGATGCTTACTAAAGGCACGTGTTGAGCCTACCTTCTTTAAATCAATCATTTTAGAATCCCCATTATTTACATTACCCTCTTATGAAAAATGATCTGATGGAAGTACGTAATTTGTTTTTCTAGAATTGAATATTAATCTCGTATGTTTACGGAAGAAAATTGAAATACTGGCTAAAAATGGAGTTGATCAATTAGCTTCTGAGAAGCGCTCGAATATTAATACGAGTCACTGTACGCGAAACTGCGACCAGATTTTTTCGAAAGGCACGAAGAAAATCGGTGATGAAAATTGGGAACGATCGTGGTTTCGAAATCACACTTTCGCCAATTCTTTTTTATATAAGCTCGCGTAGACCAGGTGTTCCGTCGTAGATCGTTATCGATTCTTCAACGATCGGTTTGCTTATCTGTAGCTTGAGAAATTACATACATTACAATGTGATAAATAAAGCGAGATTATCAAGGTAGCTCGATTCCAAGCTAAAAAGAAAAATATTGCAAACATTGATAGATACGGTTAGGAAAAACGATGAAATTAATTCTTATTTATTCCTCTATTTCACTCTGTTCGCAGCTTGTTTCTCGAGCGTAATAGCGTAGAAAGGATAAAAGTAGATGTAACTTTTCTATATACAGACACATAAATATATTACAAACTATAATTTCTGCGAATAAAGAAGATTGAAACGAAAAGAAATTTCGTATCGAGCTTTACGTATAACTATTCGTAGTTGCGGGAATATTCGCGGTTAAACGAAACGGAAATCTGTTATGGATAAAATTGAGATTGCATTTTCGCCGTTTTAGTAAAACGAAGAAGATAGTTTCTCCTTTAGGAGGGTAAATAAATATTTATTGGAAAGAGAAACTCCTTTGAAGCGAAACAGAATTATTATGTAGGTTGCGTTGCATTTCTTCGAAAACTGTTAAGAATCTGTGGAGGATTGGTTAATAAGGATCGATGATATAGAATAACAAGAGCGAGAGATTGCTGTTGCGATCCGTCAAATATATTTCAAATAAATTAAATAAATATAAATATAAATACTGTCGAAAGACGTTCGTTCGATGTATTCGCGATGATAGTGTATGATCGATCGCAGATAACTCGATAACTAGATACCGGATAATAGCTCGGACAATCTCGTAGATGTTGATCGCTAATTCCTAGATACTCGGTATATACCGATTATTTATTATTATTATTTATTATACCGAAAATTCAAATTCGTCTTTGTTCGACGATTGCACGTAACGGCGACATCGTTTTGCCCAGAGTTTGCTTATTATCACATTACGCGTATCCTAACGATCTTGATACACCGAGGCAAAACAACAACGTGATTTGAATTGTTCTCTATCGATGCGCCGCTACAAATCGATACAAGATCGGTCAACGATGTTCTAAAACGCCTTTATCATGAGACATTTTACAGAAGAATGAAGAATTATTAGACAGCGATATATTTATGTATTTATTTATAGAAAATATCCTCCCGTTTGATTAATTTCAACCATTAATCTAACGTCGAACGAACCAATAAAATCAGACGCGATACTTCAGTGAGTAGGTGATCTGTTATTTTAACACGAGCGAAAGTGGCACATTCTCAAAGAGTTTTTTCAAGATTAGAAATCCGAGTAAAACTATTTATCATACTACGGCCGATCATTAGCGAGACGACAGTGTCGAATGGGCTTTGATTCTTTTTCCCGCTGTTGCGGTTCACTCCCGTAGCATCTTCGATTTATAATGCCGGATCCTAACGACGCAACAAGCCTTCCTTTTTCTCGTCTGTTTCCCGACCGCCAGACGCAATGAAAATTAGAAAGTAAGTAAAGTGACTCGCGTCTTAATTGCTCCAATGGAGAAATACTTGTACGAAATACTTTTCGTCCAGCACGTCCGATAGTTACCTTCGACAAAAACAAGTTCCAATTATTACGCTGTACATCACATCACGGTTGACAAATCGTTAATCGATGATTATTAGGAGAAAACTGTACCTGGAACTGGTGGCGGATCGACAAGACACTGGACGATGAAAAAGGAGAACCAGTTTCGAACTTTGGCATTAATTAGCGCTGATAGGCTTCCTGTATCACTTTTTCAAGGTTTAGGATGTTGCTAATACGCGAACGAAGAAAAGCCCGTCATTACACGTGTACTTAGCGAACCTGTCTGCTCCGGTTTAGTCCTATATAATCTGCTTTCGAAGCAATTTTGTTGTTGTACGTCGGTACACGGTGGAAAAATGTCTCGTCAGTAACGTTCGACGTTGCACCGACAAGTTGCAGTAAAATTGCGGAATACGAAGAGAAGAATACTTCTCGCCCTACGACGTCGTCTGTGATTTTATTTTAGATCGATTCGTCTTTACATTTGCAAATACGCTAACCAAATTCGCCTGTTAAACTCTGGGACACCCTATGAATCGAAAGCAAACATTATACCTAACGTCTGGTAACCTAAACTTCTTTTTCCCCTCTATGAATACCAACCTGTTTTTAGTCCTAAATAACAGTTTCTAAGCTTCTGATCACGAATAACACGAACAGCAGGTTTCGTGTGTTTTCGTCTCTGAATAACAGATTTTTTTTCATTTTTTTACGCCGCGTGTAACGACAATCGATCGCGTGAATTTATTTTCGTCGCTGTATTTTCTGCTCGGCTTGCGAGCTACGGGTTTAACGCGTAGCAAAAGGAAGAAGAGCGCTCGGTACGCGTATATATCACGAACCGATGCAACAATGTGTCGAATCAGGCGGTCGGCAGGCTGCCCTTATTTCCAGCCGAGTGAAATCCAAACGCGTGTCAGCCGCGGGGCGAGATCCATGATCCTTAAATGGCGTTTGATCCGCTCCGCGGCTTGTATAGCAGTTCACCGCGGTGTCTAATTGCGATGAAAGCGATGATGAAGTGGACAACTCGGCTATGTGAATTACGAGCAACGGGGTCGAAGCGAAACGACTCGTCCGACGTCTGAGAAACCAGCCTCGGGATGTTTGAATCGTCGATGGATTGTGTAGAAGCGTGTGGTAAATTTTATATTGTGGAAGTAAATGAATTATGAGAAACGGGTTGTGCAAAGTGTATCGAGTCGAAGCTATCGCGTAATATTTAATTTCTTTCGTTACGGGACACGGTGTATCGAGTCGAATATCTTCGTAACTTTTGCCTTGCAAATTTTCATCAGACTTTACGTATAAATTTTGTGTGAATTGAACCGACGAAATTCAATGAATTGGCGATCACGAACTGTTATGTATCGTCCACTGAGAAAGCTGAAGATTTCATACTGTTCGTAAGAAGGTCATTTTTATTGAACTAAAGCGTACGTAACAAAGTATGTGGAAATAATCAAGCTTCTTAGCAAATACAGGATTAACGCGTTATCTTAACGCGATATTTTAGAGTTTATTCGCATACATCCTCGTTTCTCAAGCAATTACTTGTCTTCTTTGTTTCTGTCGTCCTTATTTCAAGTAGAACGTGCTCGAATTTTCAAATTTAATTATTTCTAATTGATACTGAAATATACATCGACTGATCATCGACGAGAGAATACAACTATTCCCAGAGTAGTATGTGTGTGTGTGTGTGTGATATAGCATACATATATAACAGAGAAATGGAAGGAGGGGTCGTGGATAGAATAAATCAGACCACGGGTAAATCGTGAAGCGATTGGATCATAGATATGTCAAGATTTGCAACATGAATTAGGTTTATGATACGGTCGTGACTTGTTATTTTGTGCATTTAGATTTATTATCCTCCATTACCTCAACCTATTTTTTAAAACGATTATTTAAGAACATCTCGCAGATAAATTCACTAAAATGTAATTATAGCTTGCATATATATAAAATATGCGCGTACACAAATGTGACTTATATTCATATTGTATCGTGTTTTCTTAATAAACGTTGGTTTCCAGATACAGTCGAGTCTAATAATAATTAAATACAATTTAATTAAGGCGATAAAACACTCGGTCATCGAAAGATCAGAATTTATTCTGTAAACTTCAACGGATTCGCTCTAATAGGTCAGAAAATGATTTAATAAGATAAATGGGAAATAAATGAAACAAAAATACATGTAATTAAATGAAATAGAAGAAAATCTTAAGATAAGTAAGTCACTGAATAATCAGTGCAGGTATTAAAATACTATCTAGCACCTGTACTTACTTGTTAACTATCATTTCTCAAATACGTTCTACTGGATGACCACTCGATAACGTGGATAAATACTATGACTAGTTTTATCTTAATAGAAAGAAAAAAGGGCATCAGGTAAATTCTATAAATAGCTAAAAGTAATTAAACAAACTTTACACGAGTATCTACGAAAGAGTTTTACATTAGTTTCCACATTTAATGAGTGACTGATACATATATAAGTAACACGGATAACAATCTTCAAACTTGTACTTACATGACATAATTTTGTTTTCCTTCAGTTTGTACGTATCACTGATTATACATCATTCTTTCGTCTATATTTCTTTCTTTTTTTCTTTCATTTTAAATTAAAGCAAAATACCCAATTTTTAATATCTAAATCTAATTCAGTATCTAATCGTTGAATATCCTTTTCACGCTGATACAACGAATACACGCAAGATTCCAATGAATTAGGTGTATTAGTTGTTTGTATAACATCGGTACGTGTCGTATCGGCACCATCGCTAGTGGCCGGTGGCTACTAACACTAAAACACAGCGTTCAGGGAGCATAACCGATGGAAATTGCGCGTGTTGCCCTGATAAAAAAGTTCAAGTCGGACTGCTACAATGTTTCACCGGGGTAATGAAGACGATTTCCTTGCACCGCGCGCTAATGCCGCGCCGGCCACGGATCGAGTCGTTAAAGAAACATTCGGCTTCGTTAAAAGCAATGATTACATCTTAATGAAAGAAGAAACGCACGACTTGCGACGCAGGAAAAATGGCGGATCGGCATCGCGTTTTTTCCCACAGCCGCTCCAGCTAACTCTCTGATACGTCGAATGAAACGTGAAACGAGCTTAGACGGTTTATCGATGAATTGAGATGTACGTCGGTAGATATCTTAATCGCATGAAATATTCCACTTGAAATCTATTAATGCAAACAGATGCAGCGTAAATCGACTGACAAAAGCGTATTAAAAATAAATGCCACTTAAATATTGTAATTTAATAACCAATTCTATCGTGCAACAGGTATCTGTCGCATTTAAAGTAAAACTAAAAAGAAACCGAGAAAGGAGCTGCCTTCAACTCTAGTAGCCTTAACATCTTCAACAGATCATCGATTATTCAAATGACTGTATCCATTTTCCTGTTCGAGGCAATAATCCCAAAGAGAAAGTCCAAAAGCAGGACAATAGCTTTAAAATTGGAAACTCATCGAGAAAAATGATCTAATTAGTCGTACTCTACTTCCGCGTTAAAATCACCATTCCTAAGTCTACTTGCGTTTAAACGCGTATTTCTCAAGTATACATGCACGTACCATATACATACTAAACAGCAGATGGCAAAAACCGCGAAATCCCGAAAGAGTTGGCTGTATGCGCGTCCCATGCTTCAAGATCCATGGTCGATCAGCCCCAAAATGATCGCAGGGTATATTCGTTTATTTCCAAGAAATTAAGCTCTCTTTACATCTTACCTCATAAGTTCTTTTGATATCGATATTATGTGTTTCTTCGACGTTAAATTTTTACAATTTATTTTGACAAATTTTGGATTATTTCCATTCATTATATAGTACGTTATTATCTGCATCTTCTTACGCGATTTTCCGTACCTGGAAATTGTAACAAAAACATTTTAAACGCGAGAAATTGTGTATGTCGGATTGCTACAATGTTGTATGTCGTGCGAGGAACATTTTTTCTCGTGAACGAAATCCTTTTGCGGCTGTTTTACCTCATCAATCTTGAAGCATCGAATACACATATTTGCCAAGTGATTCGAAATTTCGTAGTTCTTGTCAACTCCCTGGCAAGTCCGAATGCTGGTTAATATAAACGGGTCGGCGAGCGTGATTCCTCGGACGGGCTAACTCGAACGATGGGAAAAAAGGCGGGATTCATGGAGGGGAAAAAGGAAAAGGTATACGGTGACTGGGTATGTCCCGGCTACCCAGCACATCCTGAGGCAGCAAAGTGTGACCACCGGCTTGGCCTCTATCGATTCCACCTGGCTGTTTCTACCGATTGTTCGGGCCAGTTCATGCCTGATATCGGGACAGGGACGCGTACAATGGGACACCGTTGTGTCCCGTCCTTACCAGGACGCGGCTACTCTCCCATTACCGTCGTTTGCTATTCTTGTTATTACTGTTATTATTGTTATTGCGAGGCGGTTCCTATTAACGATCGAAATCGGCGCGCTGCGTCGAGTCACGTCGCCGCCATTGGCGTCATCGGTTCTCGCCGCGAGATACGCAACGTTAAAAATCACAATGATGTTCAAAGATTCGATGGAGCAATCGTGAAAAAAATGTCACCGCTTAAAACGTAAAATTTCAAGTATTATAAAATTTCAATCACTTTTTAATTACTATTTTCCTTATCGTGTTATTGAGATCGACGGTCCAAACAGGTATAAAGGATCGATGTTCGAAATAGCTTTTGATGATAGGCGGAAAAAAGATACAATGACGACAAGATGTATTTACACATACCTTGCTTCCCACTGAAGCATCTCTCTCTGCATTTCGTAGTATCAGCTTTTTGCAATTACATGAAAGTGTACACAACAGAGTAGAACGAACAGCGTCGGTATTTATTCGCAATTAGAAGATTTTGTTGTAAATTATCACGTTTCTAGCAATACGTAATGAATTTTATTATTTAGAAGCGTACAGATTTCTCTATTAGAATTTAATTTCGCTGCAACTCTTGTTAAATCGAACTTTTTATCCCTTGTACCGACTTTTCTCGTAGCTGCTGATAAAACGACCCATCTATCTACTATCTACCTTCTCATAAATGTTAAAACATGATTTTATATAACCAACGAATTCCAGTTTATTAATTCCTGCTAAGTTTATCAAAGTTAAGTATAGATCTACCTTCTAAATAGCGCTTTTGCTAAAGAAAAAAACATTTTATCATTTTGCCTCGCTACTTTGCTAATCTACGAGATAGCACCTCGCAACAGGCTTTAGACGCCACTTTATCGGCTACGATAAACTACGATGCCACGTACCAGATGTACGATACCACCTTTTTCTCCAAAACAAATTAACCTAACCAGCTTGAAAACGAGAGAACAGACTAAACGCGTATACCAAACGTTGTATCTGCACATGGAAAAGACTTGATAAAACACTGGTAATCAGCAAAATTTAATCGCTGCTCGTTAACAAACGGCCAGAGTACATTAACTCAGTAGGAAAATAGTTCGATTTCTACGGAACGCCAGGAAGTACGGGTCAGAGATGAATTCTCGACGCCAATGGATGATGCAGCCAACAATATCAAATGTATCGCGTGCTGTGCTTATGGAAACGAACGGATTAGAGGAGATCTAAGTACTCGTTCTTGTGGATCGATTCTCAGGCGTGGCTGAGCAAATACAAAAGGGGCATCGAGATGCGGAATAAGCGGTCTCCGAGACAAACCTCCTTCCGGTTCATCGGTGCAACATAAGGAACGGTGCAACGTGATTTCAGAGATAACAACTCTCAACGATTTAGATTCATGCACCGTTGAAAACGGTTTGTCGTTCGACTTTTTCAATAGCGAGATACAATTTTTGTAGTTGATGATGTTGTTATACGACGAAGGGAACGTTTGCAACCGAGATCTGATTCGAACGCGAAACAAATTTAATTTAGATCTAATTCGAGCCTTATCTAAGCGCAAATATGAGCCGAACTAAAGCCTCGAAGCTCGAACCTAGACATTCGATGCGTTTTACAGATGGAAAGGTGATGTGCTTTTTGGAAACCAAAGCGAGGATACCATTGCGTCTTGATCATTGCGAATACTAACAGGCAACTGGTTCGTTTAAGGGGTAAAATACAAGCAACGTGATTGACGATTAAAATCGCTAGCAGAGCGGAATATGCAAATTAATTGATAAGAAGAACAGCATCATAGCAGAGAAGAGACCAACGGTGTTTAATTGCTCAAACTTATAGCTTCGTTAAAGCGTGTCTAATGAATCACGTTTACACGGGATAACGAGACGATACCTTCAACGCGGTTTCGTTAAAGAGAGCATCGAATGATACGTAATGCGTATTCCGATATCTTCTACAATTCTGTATATTTCTTGTAAATGGTATCGATGATAGTAATATCGTTGTTACATCCTTTCATATTCGTATTATATTAAATATACGCAACATACGTGTATCTCACATATACATTATATGCGATAAATTAATCGTTTTCATCGCAACGTACAAGATAATACGTGCGAAAATAGGAGTTTGCTATTTTAGATATTACGGAAAGTTAAATATTCAGGTTCCACTAGTTTCAATGACATTTTTAGGTGGATAAGAATTCTTTAACAATTGTAAGGGTAATTACACGGTAGTAAAAATATATTTTCCATGCTATTCGCAATAATATTTACTTCAAAAAATGAAAAAAGAAAGCCAACACCACACGAAGTTCCCAAGCAGTTACCCATCTCGGTACTATCCGTGCCCAACGCTGCTTCTTAACTTTCGTGATCGGACGAGAACGAGTGTACTCAGCGTGGTATGAGCGTTGGCTGAAACATACGATTATTCGTGTTCATCGTTTCCTACAACTCCAAATCGTTTTTCATTTGTAAAAATATAGTAAACAAAGCTTGTAGCACGATATGACTATCCAAATCGCTAAGCTCGAACACCTTAAAATTCAATCCTGGAACTTTGCACAGAAAAATCAAACTTACTACGCACATAGGGTGGACACCGTTGATCTAATAAAATTCTAGCTACTTGAACGTAACATTTGCGATTTATAAAGTCAGCTTATTCGGATTAATTTATCTTGCAGAACGTATAGCGCGAGAATATTTATTCAGATTGATAATTTGTAACTGATAATTGGTAATAATAGGTGCAACACGTATAAAATTACAAATACTTCTTTTCGACCTTCCTTCTTCCTACGGATAATACCGCGAAGACAGGTGAATCCATCAACGACAAGCTTCTAACACGATTTGAATTTATCGACACGAGAATTCGACAGATTCGTTTGCTCAGAAACCAAAAACTCGAAACATTCGAGGAACCCTAAAAAATGTCTGAAAAGTGCCAAAACGAGTTACTCTCGCCTACGCTACATTCCACCAGATCTGTAAACGCCAATTCCTACGAATTCCTCGAATTACGCTTCGACTTTGCCAATCTGCAATTTATTCCGACAGCATTTATTTCCTTATCTCTTCGTGCTCTCTGTATGTCGGATAAACTCCGCGGCAAATTCCCTGTCGTTTATATCTGACGATTGTATTTTACCACATTTACGACGGTGTTGAAGCTGCATGGCAAAATCAGTTTTATCGTACATCCTTTATTAAACTGGACGCTGCACGTTGATCCGCATCGAATAATAATTAGACACGGCTAGCGACCGCGTCGATCCCGGCCAATTAAACATCGTGGACATTCGTATTGCTAAAGCTTTTCTAAACACTGTCATTAAGTAAGGTTGCATCGTGTTTATCAGTTCACGTGGAACGAGTATCCTGTCAACCATGGTACATCGGGGTGAAAAGATCGGCAGAAAGTTTATTCCTTCCGCTTTGGTTTGAAGTGGTAAATTACAGGGGAAAATTAATGGAAGAGCTAAAGTAAAATTAGCAATTACTATCACTTAATGAGAACTGTTATCGTGTTAAGGTATTTTAATTAAAATAGTAAAAATAAAGTTTGCATCGTGTTCTGTTCGTGTTCGCCTAATGAGAATTATTAACGTGTCAAAGAATTTTAATTAAAATAGTAAGAATAAAGCTTGATTCACGTTCCGTCCAGTTCTGTTACGATAAAGCGATCGGACAGGAATACAGTAACATTAAATCGACACCTTAAACTAGAGCTTGCATTGGCAAACATAATTTCTGGATCATATAGATGTGCTTCTCGATGCTATAGATGTCATGTACTGTTACACGAGTATGAGTAATATTTCAATGCTTGACGAGAATGTCCCGGCGCTCAGTTGGCGCAATAAACAGCACACTTGAATGGATTTTTCGCGGCAAATCAAACATCAAGCTCCGAAACCGCAATAAATATCAAGTTGACGTAGCGCGCAACTTTTAACACGGCTTTCCACCGACAATTCACGCCAGTTTCCTCGACTAACGGCGTTTCATCGTTTCCCATTCACCGGTCATTCGTTGGAACCGCGAGTACACCATAAACTGGAAGCTTTATGGACTGTACCAGCCCCGTAAATCTACGCTTATAGACGGTGCAAACGGGACATTTACCGAAAATCCCATCGGCCCAACCCGTGACAGTCGTGAATTTATATCTAAACGCGACTTCCAAGTTTCTCTTCGTTCGCGTTCGTCGACGTGAATTCGATTTACGACGCGGAGAAAGCAATGATTCGTTTATTAAACGCGACGGCGATGACCACGCATCGAGCGCTATCTCGTGGCGAGCTTTTTACGCTGTTACGTTATCGTTTATTTATTATTTATTTATCCACGACTCTGGCTGCACTTTGATACGAAAATGTATAGGAGGCGAGTCGCAAGGCAAGTCGTGTTCAACGTTTTGGTATTTGGTTTCAGAGAAATTGGTGTACTTGATGGAACGTGGCTAGTTTCCGTGGGTTCCAAATAGCGTCAGTGAATTTCGTAGATGCGAAGATCGTAAAAGGATATTAAAAAGTTTCAAACGATGATACAGAGAAACGACAAATGCTATGCAATTTTTTCTCTTAAGATTCATCAATGGTCGAGTGTGATCTCGTTTAGAAAAACGATTTCTGTTACACGTAAATTAATTACCTTTAGATATTCTGTTTCAACTGTACGTACAAAATTATAGTAAGATTGTAGCGTAATGGATTGATTCCATGGAGATTACTTGTAGCAACTACCGACTGATTCGGTGTCATTAAGGTTGTATTAGTGGTTAATTGTATAATAATTAGTTCAGCTGTATAATGATGTTATCTGTGCAATAATTATTACGAGTATTACTATGTATTATCGAACGATTAACCGGATAATAAGTATATTTTCGTTCATAGTAAATTGTATAATTATTACTTACGTCGATCGTTCATCGTGCAGTGATTTCGTTCATCGATAACTTCCTTCAGATTACTCTCGTTGATGATTAATTGGATAGTAACTTCTTTTGTCGATAGTTAATCCCATGAAGGTTACTCGTACCGATGATCAATTACACGGTAATTATTTTTATCGATGTTTTACTTTATAGCGATTACTCATGTCAATGGTTGATTATTTGACAATTAATTACGCGATAATTGATTCGGTCGCTAGTCGTACCGTATAACTTTACTGAAATTTGAAAAAATTGATAACTATCTCGACAATTTTAATTTCAATTTTAATTTCAATTTTAATTTTCATCATTTTTATTGCGCAAGAACTGCTTCTCGTTTGATCGCGATTCGATCGAATCTCTAATAAGACTTAATCGGGCATTTTTTACAAACCAATATAACATATATATCTTTTTCGTAATCTTTACACACGTACGATCTTCATCTTGACCTATAGAAATTTTGAAATCTCCATAAATGTTTATAATAAAATTCTCGCTAAAAATTCTATGTTTTAAATGTTTTTATCGCAACTTCCACCCGACAAATTGCAAGAATATGCGTGTATCCTAATGACAAAATCCGCAATCGCTCAATTGCCAAGCCAATAGTAACAGTGGAAAATTCGTCACAATAAATTGTACGAATTTAATATTAAAATATAACAAAGAAAGCTTATTGATTTCTCGAAAACAAAGGGACACGTCCTGAAATCCTTTTAGGGCTGTTTTGCCATCAACCTAAAGCATCGAATGCCCCACATACGACAGCCAACTCATTCGAAATTTCGCAGTTGTTGCCATCTCCGTGTCGGTACACGCACACGACGACGAATTTAACTCAACGCGACTCGCAAGAGGCAACACACACATCCCCGTACGTACACGCGTTTCCCTGGTCGAATTCATTCCATCGAATCGATCGAATCCATGGAATCGATTGCACGGCAGCTGAAGCGCACACAGGTGAGCCAAGATGCTCGAGAGTAGCCAACAACGCTTGTTAATCCCCAGGACGATTGCTATAGTTATTGGTCACGGTTCGACGAAGAAGAAGCGCCCGCAGGAGTGGGCCTCTTCCTTTCTCTCTTCTTCCATTTCCTCCCGTATCTTCCTCTCTTCCTCTCAACCATCTCACATACGTTTCCGCGATTTTTACTCGGCCCGGTTTTTGTCCTTTTTTCCCCCTTTCATCTCGCTTTATCTCACCGTCCTCTTTCATCCTGCTCGCTTCCTTCGCTCCCGAGACCTACTTAGCCGAGGATCGAGAGAGGCTACTCTCTTGGATCGTTTCCTCTCTCACCTGTGAAACGAGGCCCTGGCAGAGGAGGAACCCAATGACCAGGGGCGTACACCATCTCCAGACCATTCGTGCTCTTCTTAACCGTCTCCGATATATTTTGTCCTACTAAGCGTCAACAGGGTAACCATGAATTTCATGAGAAAGTAGATGCCCGCCTCTTGCACCCGGCCACTTTCCGTCCAAAGTACAATTACGTGGAATAACGCGACATGACGGCCATCGCGTCGTAAATACGATAGTTGCGTTTGGTTTTTCGCGCGACTTTCGTCCACTTTCCCCAATTAGGGAACCTCTGTATAGTAATTCAACGGAGCCTGATGTACGAAAAATTTCTTTGATTTAGCAAAAATAGACGATTCACTTGGAGAATCCATCGATAATTAAAAGATAATATTACACATTCACGTGTAATATACCTCGTTCCTCGTACCTAATCTAAGCTTTCTCTGTACTATCCTCTTTCAAGTACAGGATCATCGAAGATGCAGAACTGTAAGAAAGAGATCGTTGGAGATCTCGCTGTATATTGCGTCCACGCACGTGTATCTATATCGAAATTAAAGCTTTAATTCTACGATCATAGGCATCCTTAAATTCAAAGAATGTCACGGTTAAACCAGTTGATCTGTACCAATAGTCAGTGTACTCTGCCGAAAGGAATGTATCCTATGTGTGTACTTGGTTCGTTCTCGTTTTGTAGTCTTTCTCTTGCTTTTTTCTCCATTTGTTTGCTTTTTCTTCTTGTTTTTTTTTTTCTTTTTTTGATCGGTTTGTTTGATCGTTTTAATTGGGCCTCCGCGGCGAGATGCGATTAACCATGTCGGTGATAAATCAGGATGAGGCTACCAGCGAGTTACCTGGTGGTAATTGGACGGAGTATGGTTACCGGCTTCCTGAATGGTTCGGTGCTTCTGTGTCTTTCGCCGGCTACGATTTGCTCTGTTTTTCGTGTATGGGATTGTCGGGAGAGTTTTTGTCGACTAGCACACCAGGTTGATCGCTTCGGATGTTTCGGACTGATGTATCGGTGTTCTTTTGTTCGGTTCCGCGATGAATTGGTTGGGTGGAATCGTGACGAAACGTTCGGTGGATATCTTCGACATTATACGCGTATTTAAGTGATCGATGGATGTATAGTTTCTCCTGCTGTTTCTTCCATATCTGTGCTTCTCCCGGTCCTTTCGATCCACTGTTCTTAACAGTGTACGTTTCGTTCCGACGTTTCACGAACGTAAGGGCTTATAAAACCTCAACGATCTTAATTTTTATCTGAATTTCTTTGATCCGGAGATAGATGGAAAATTTCATGCTAGAAAAAAGTCTTGTACGCTGGTACATTGTATCGTTCGCTCGTATATCAATCGTGTTATTACCCTTATCGTTTCATATTCCTCTAAGCCTTCCTTTGTCGCTCTCTGTACCAGCTATCCTCTCATTTCGAAGTGCCTACGATCCTCGTCACATCTTCGATCTCCTCGGCTATCTCAAGAGATCCATCGCTCGAGCCCCGATCGGCCAAAACCTCTCTCGTGTGGACCAAACGATAAATCATTCGTTCCCGCTAATCAGACTGCGGTGCAATTTGTCAAACTAACGAGACGATCGAACGTTGAAAATTCTCATTGACGTTGAAATAAAGCCTCGTCGATTCCATGTAATAGCGATGTTAAGAGGCGCGGCTGATACATGTATGGCAAGCAGAAACGATACACATAGTGAGAATATAAAATCGGTCAGTGGTTACGACAGTACGTTTTAAGGCCAACGCGCGCTGGACGAACTAATTTTTATTCTATTCTCGCTTTTAGAAAATTCCTTTACGAGAGGAGACTGGTAGATGACCGACAGATCGAAAAAGATCAATATTCGACAAGAAATTCGATAAATACCGGGAAAGGGACGCGTGAGAATATTACGGAAGATATTATTGCAACGAGAAGTGGCTATTTGACTCGTATCGTATCTCAAACATAATTAGAACGGTTCGATAAATTTCAGAAAACATACGTACGTACATATCTCATTTCGTTTGAAAGTTACTTAAAGACAAAGTGGTAAAATTTCTTCCGTAACACTGCGTACACTTGTGAACAGAAATGTACATGTATATTTAGATCAATCTGTACCCGATTTTAAAGCTCTATTTGACAAGCTTGCAATATCGATTCCATCTACTATACAGCGCGAACATCCAGAAAGAAGGGACTCGTCTCTCGCGGTCGATCCGCTCAGGAAAGAAGGAACCTTTCCGCCGTAATTTCCATGACCCGAGACCGCCGCCACGAGGTCAGATCGATAAATCACTGTCAGGTTTCAGCGATTCGTCCATTGATAACGGGACGCCGCCAACAAGGAAGGCCTTCTACTGAAAGACGACTGGAACGACGTTTTCAGAGGTTCGCTCGCGGATAGAAACAATTTCGTCCATCTGGACGAATTCTATGGATGGGACCTGTGTTGGCGATGAAATTGTACTTGAAATTGTGTAGAATAGATTCGTGGATCGTATGAATAATCGTCGTTTGATGAATTCCAAGCAACGAATAGCTTTCACGCTTTGGATCGTTGTTCGTTGACAAGTTTTGTATCATTAAGTTAGTGGACATTGAAGTCTCATTATGAAAGAAATTTCAGCAGGTAGACTTTTTCTGTATTGGTTTTAAGGGTTCATGTAGGATATGGAATAGCGAGCATACAAATAGAGAAAGTCCTTATGCCAAATTCAACTAAATTTCTCTAATCTATGATAGCCTATAAATATCGTAATATTTTATTTGCTGTAATATCAGCAGAATCATGGACAGAATCGTTTCTACGATTCTATTCTGGTTCGAGTAACACAACGACAGAATTAATACCGTTTGTATCTTTCGATTGATTTTATTGCCTATCTCCATTTGTCTAATCTCCGATATATCGTTTAATTCATGCGGAACCCATTTGTATATTTCCTTTACTGCTTCTTATTTAAGTCAAATGACAAATAATGGTAGAATGGCTTACTTGCATTTGAAACGGCATTTCTCTCGTTATTTGTCGTTGATTATTTTCCATAATTTCTCTTCCAGCGTTATTATCGATGGCATTTTCCGACCTTCATCTTGGTTCGTTTTATGGTGAAAAATTGCCAGCCGTGTATTTCGCAAGCCAACCAGTCGTCTATTTCACAAACTGACGTTCAACTGTCTTAACATTTACATATATCTTCATCGACACTTTTTATCAAAAGCAAAACGTTTACATTTTATTTAATTATACATTTTATGTACGTTTGTATCAAGTTCGTATCTGCAGTATTCTTTACCGAATGCGTATAATATAGACACTGTACGTAGAATATTAATACGTCAAGCTTAATCTATCACCCACGTTATATAGAAACATTAAACGGTCAACTAGATAAATTACCAGGATAGCTGGAGAATCTTTTTCTTCCCTTCGAAAGTTCAAATCCGAAAGGTCTTGACAACGTGTCAACCAAACTACGAATCGAAGGTCCTTCTGTCAGAACGAAATGGGACACGTCAAAAGACCGTAACGTCGTATGAATTCGCGTTGAAACCGCCCACACGGTCCGCCAGCCGTGATGTGTATGATAATATTTCATCGTAATGTCACAACGGGCGAAACCAGACGCATGCTCATAAATAAAGGGAGTCAATGGAAGCTATTCGTGCATGGAACACGCCTATTCGCGTCCTGTCAGCAGCGGCCGGGTCTAACCCATTCAACTCGTGAAACCCGGAGAAACTTACAAAGCTCTCGGTCAAATATTGTGAACGAGGAATATTAAGAAACGTACGAGAGATGAACGTGTGTGTCGTTTTCGCTTTGTTTCTGCAGCCGAGACGAGGGTTGCAGCAATTATTTAAACGTTAGTAGAATTTCGATAATTTGCCACTTATCTTGGCATTATCGGCAAATGTGTCGAATTAAATTCCCTTAATCTGTTGAACTGTTGAAAAATAGCGAAATTTAAACAATTTTAACCGAGCACTACGAGTAAAGGTAAAAAATTCTTGATATTTTTAAAACGGATCAATCTTCCGTACGATTCCAAAAAATTCATCGTCTATAAAAAAAAAGAGGAAATTTGACAAATTTTAATTAAACACCACAGCTACCAAAAGCAAATAGATTTTTTCCATAAATTACACACTACATAGGCTATAATTTCAACCGAGTTGTTAATATATCGGTTGATGTTGCGATAAACAATCAATTTAAGGAACTCTAAAAATCTCTTTAAAAAAAAAATGCTATAAAAAAAGCCTAAATTGAACTTGTCGATTAAATTTTTTATCACTGTTAGTCGATGTTCCGAGAGGTAATGATCCTTCCAGAAAGTTACTGAAGATCCCGAGCAGCTTTGAAAAATCGCAAAATAAACTCAGGAAGAACCCGGCAATCATCCTCTCAAAAATATGATAGACACATTTAGGTTAAATCCCTATACCATTAACTCTTTCCAAATATAGATTTTTTAATAAGAAGAAATTTTCTGAAACAGATGATGCCTTCGACAAATACGTATATTATACCAATATTCTGTATAACGTTTAAAATAAAAATTACATCAAAATTAATTAACATATATATGAGAGAGAGAGAGAGAGAGAGAATAAATAAAAATCTCTGCTCTATATTTTCAATTTGTTTAATTTTCATCGCGTTAAACTTCTAAATTACATAAGAGCAGATTATTGCTACATTCCCTGCGGCGCATTGATAATTTCGAAGAACTATTTACAGCGAGGCATGAGTTATTCTGCTCGAATGGTTCCTTGAATGTATAAGGTTGAAGTTCAAACAAATCGGCTAAAATGACTCGCCGCAGTACCACCAGTCAGCCATCAACGTCTACGCTATAATTGAAAATTATAGTCCGCGCGTATGAGCATTTTGTAGCGGAAGGAATGCACTCTGAGGTAACGCGGGGCATTACCGTTAATGTCTATAATAATATTCAAACTGTTAAATTTTTAATCTACTTACACTTCGTAACTGTGAACCTTATTATCTTCGATTCGACGTTATTCACGCGACAAAAAAAAGAAACGAAAAAGAAAAAATGGAAGATATATCGATCGAACATCCTCGATGAATTTTTTCGTTAAAGCAATTGAAACTTTTTATTCGGAAAAATTCTATTCATCGTGCGAATGTCACGTTCTTTCGTAGACGTCAAATGGAGATACGTTAAATAGCGCAAAACGGGGTTTGACATTTTTTACTCGGAATAATTCTGTTAATTATATCAAAATGTACGCTTCTTTGTTAATATTAAATTGCAATTTACGACAAATATCTCGTCATTTTTACATACACTTTCGCATTAGTCTGACATTTGATCGATATAATATTAATGCTCTGTTAATGAAATTTTAAAATGTTTTATATAGCGTAATAAATGTTGGAATATTTTCACCAGACACTCGCACGACGTATTAAAATTCTCCAGTTGAACCACACAGCGATAATAAAATCTAAATAAAAATTAGAAAATCAAAAAAGCGCGCCTATCATCCTCCTATGATCTTGAAACACGAACACGCGAGGGATGTATAGTATAATCATCGACCTTTCCTAACTTTCATCCAATAGTATACGATCCGTGGAGCTATCGAAGGAAATGTGGTTAGGATAACCACGTCGTGAACTCGGTCAAACGCGCTTCTATTCCGAGCATTCATCTCGACACCAACGCGTGCTCGGGTGTCCGCCAAGACGGCGGTAGAAGGCGGAGGATGGTTCGATGCCCTTCTCGAACCAGTTCGAGAGACGTCAACGAGTCGTCTATGAATTCAGGTATCTCGTTTTTTCTCTGGGGTCCCGTTTCTGCGCTTCCTCGTTCTCTTTTCTGTGCGGAACGTCCGCACGAGATGTTCGCGAGACGAAATATCCGTTTCGATGATACACATCGAGCCAGATTTTTGCACCTTCGTTATACTTTCAGCCATACTTTTCGAAGGATCTATCCTCATCAAAAACCGATCAAGCAACGGAACGTGTTTCGTGTTGCAGTTATTGAACACAATTTGATAATGTAAACCGATGGGAAAAAATTACAAAAGAACTCTTAGCCCGCTTGCCTTAATCGATTAGGTCTCGTGATTCTTGCAAAGAAACAACGTACTGGCTACGTTCCACTGTATCTTTTATAGCGAGAACGTCTTGAGATGAAGGGTTCTGTTTCGCAAAAAAAGGGTTATAAATCTCCTCGCAACAATGAGGCATTACCAACACAGCTTTCTCGTCAAACTAGAAGCATCCTCGTGCTCACGGTATTCGATGCTATAAGAATACCGGTGCAGTTATACATAAATCATCCCATTACGTTATCTGTAATCCTGATCTAGGTCCCGAGATACATCTAACACCTCGAGGGATCGAAACGATCGGGAGTCGCGTGTCGCTATCGTTCACGACACGGTTCTTGCTGTACCAAAGAAATCGAACAGCTGAAACGATGGAAAGACGCGAGTTTCAGAAAAATGAAAAATGATTCTTTCAATGGTAAAAGATACAAATTCCATATTGCGAGAGAGACGTAACTGCTCGAAGAATTCGTTTGAATTTTACTATCGTAAGATAGAGATTACTTCCTCGATTAATTCCTCGTTTTACATCGAGCGTAACAATTGCGATCGCGATAGAGGTTTGCCTGCGATTAGACGCAAAAGTTTTCGTTCTCTGAATGCGAATAGAACACCGAGAATTAATTTGCCGCGAATGGAAAATAATTCTCCGAATGGAAATAAAATGTGAAAAATTAACTCTCATCCAACGATTACCTTGTCAACAAATAAGAATAATTTTCAAACGTGCTGTTTCACCGGATACAGGTACGTTTGAACGATCTTTTAAAATCTGATATTATTCTAAAGTTGACCTACTCTCACAGGTGGTTTTAAAAGATGACCACCCGAAGAATCAGCGTCTAGTGGTCGGAATATCCAGATCCAGACACTGTCTACGATAATAATCGCACGCTGATTCTCGTGTTACATTTCAGCAGATTCAATTTCTTCGCTACACAGTAATAATACAGGATTACTACTATTCTTAGATGTTCATAAATACTCTACTCGACCATTGCACATTTTGCATATTTTCTACATTTCTCTATGTTGTGCGCGTTGAAATTTTCCAAAAATGTTTAAACATCGACGCGACCGATTGATCGTGACACTTCAAAATGAGAAAAGCGCGTCGCGACTTGCGCTAAACTTTAGAATCGCCCTGTACATCGATCGCGATCCGATGATCGTCGTTTCATTCCCAAAGTACCTGTAATATACATTCACGATCGGGATACGACGTTAAATCATCCACTTGCTACAAAGTTTCATCGACGAATTCCTATCGAGTTCAATAATTGGCTATAATTAATGGTGATGCAGGGATTCGCGAGGTATTTCATGACGCAAGTGCTCGATCGAAAGGTCAAAATCTCGATCTTGCGTCCGTAAGAAGACGGCATTGTTCTAACGGCAAGATGTAACGTGAATTAAATTAAAAGAGCGCTACAGTTATGCGTGTACTTTTATTCGTAATTAAAATATGTACTAGGAATCGGCGCGCTTCTGGAAAAATGAGATAAATTTCCGGGCAAATTTCCTTCGTTCTTTCTCGATAGAAGAGTAAACCGCTTCCTTCGAGTTTCGTTCATAATTTAGTTCTCCGTGAAATTCCACGCATAGATACGTATGCATGCTCCTCATTGTTCCACATTTGGCATAGCTAAATTTCCAGATAATAATCTGAATTCTCTACCATCGAACAACGTTTTACATAATTCTACGTCTACGATATCCGTTTCAGAACCAAGTGACGCCGTATGTAATTGGATACACAGTGAAACTCGCGTTAATCCTTCCGCTTTTTATATTCGCCACGCAAAGTTCTGCTATACAAGGTGTGTAAAATTAAAATACGTGAATTTTTTAATTTCCCTCTTTTTACATCGTTACCTTTAACCGTTGCAACTATTTTTAAGCGAGTGATATTATCGAAAGCAAAGATTCCGAAGATCAGATGGAACAAAGTATTTCATTGAACTTCTGTGAAATTTAATATCCGCGAATAAAATCGTTATAAGATCGTTATTTCCATATATTACCTATCTCTTTGTATTGACTAGACACTTCAATTTCGAAACAAATTTTATTCCGAAATTTATTATGAAACGATTTAGAACATCATTCTCGCATCGTAATTACATTTCCCAGGAACGAAAGCATCGATATCCTAAGCCATTTCCTCTACACACCATATATATTATTCGTATTATCCTATCTTCTTCGCTTCGCGTTTCAACTGATCGACTATTCGACTTTCTTGCATGACGCGAGCTATTAGAACGATACTTTAATAACACATAATAAACCCTTTCTTTTGGTTCGCAAATTCGACGAAACGATTTGAAGAACGCTATTTGCAATTTAAATCGAAACTTATTGTTACACCGAAATTCGTTTTGCCTGGTGGTTCGTCGATTCTCTTCGTCGGTCGAGAAACAAATCGCTCGGTAGTACGCGCGCCTTTATTATTTCACGTTCTACCCGGTTAATTTTGTCTCGCGACAGTGAACACGCGGAATGATTAGAGTTCGTGTGAATTTTCTCCGTCTATTGTTTAAAGACCCGATATCGGAATATCGAGATTCGTGCTCGCGCTGCTTCGATTTCAATCGTATCGTGGCTGGTTCTGGTATTTGATTTTTATATCGGTATTTGCGTTATCTTTCTGCCTAGTCTCGAAATTCACTGAATTTCTTTTCTTCGATCTTGAAACTACCAAATACGTACGTAGTTGAGGGAGGTTGATTATACAGGACTGCGCAAGGATTGTGGTACAGCGGAGAGTATGATAATTTCGCGCGTAGAGGATAAGATATTCGAGTAACTTCAAAATTGACAATTTTCAAAGTGTGTCACTATTTCAACAAACTGACCATATAGAGTTAGTTGACAGGCGCATAATGCTGCAACGTTTCTTACGGAAGTAATTAACGTTTCAAAATGTGAAGAGAAAATCGTACGCTTAATAACATCGTAGACATTTCCAACTAGAATGCAAAACGTATGACAACTTGTCAAAGAAACGTGTGCGACTTTGTATATATTGCTAAAAGAGCAATTAAAACGTTGATTAATTGCCGAGTACACATAAATGGGCCAGTCCGAGCCTTTTGAACGATTGGCAATTGCGGAAAAATATCACAAGGCAAGATTATCTTACATGCGGTAAACAAGTAGATACAAATCTATTAACATAATTACACGTTTCACCAAAGTGTATGCTCTTAATGTACACTGTTTTGCATGTTTAAAAGTAATTTGTTTTTTCTCGTTTATTTTTCTCCCGCGTAAATACCTTAACTCTGCCCTATCGGAACTGGTACGCTGCGTGAATTACTACTGGAAAAGTTACTTTAAACTACATTGTAGAACGAAGCGCGAAGAATATAGCGGAAGAATACGACGATTCACAAATTTTCCATTCTTTATTTTCAGAGAAATTTCACAAATTCCAAACCGAAACTGTTTTTCTACTAAACTATTTATTCCGCTCTTATTATTACTCCACTATTATTCTACTCTTTATTCCATAGCAAATTCAAACATGACAAGTTCAACTTTCTAATCGATAATTCGTTATTAATTCGTACCCTCTGGTCAAATTAAAATACTCTCCATCTAACAGGTAGTTTAAATTCATAGACTCCTTATTAAGGAAAGCAGAAAATTCTGCTCTCGGTCAATAAGTCCCCGTTAATTTGTACATCCAGATCCGATCTGAATACCGTTTCTACGCATCGATCAAAATGTGACCTACCAAACAGTATTAGTGCAAATGGACCAAAGTGTCCGGATACTTACGAACACAGTACGCTCGGCACACAGAGGAGCCGGTAGACAACTGTAAAATACACCCAATCCCGAAGGCCGTCCACCTTACGCTTATACCGGGTGTCCTGTGTAACCGGTCTCGTTCCGGTTCCCGGCGATCGTTATCGAATAAACGTTAACGTCTTTACGTAACGCCTGTGAGCCGCGTTGTACACGCGTTCTATTTTGACTGACACCGGTTCTCTCGTTCTCATGCTACCGATCAGACGAAAATCAATCCGCGACCGAGAAATCGCCAGCTTTTACGCGAACCAAAGAGTTTCGCAACGTCACGGCTATTATATTAATTTTAATTATCGCACGGTTTTGATTGTTCAGATGATGGTCGACGACTAGAAAATCATCGCCAGCTACAGTACAAGTTTGATCACACGGACTAACCGGACGATCGCGCGGATGTTTGGAGGATTTTATATCCTTTATGCGATATTTAGTATCTTTCTACTGGATTGTTTAAATACGACGTTTAATTGGAAAACTTGATTAATCGACGCAAAGCTTTAACGCGACACTAATTGCGTTGTATCTGCAAGAATGCTGTTTGTAATCTTTCTACCACTAGCCTACCACTTGCACTTTGCCTTAGAAATTCAAAATGCCAAATAAAACGATAACATTATTGATGCGAGAAATGATCCATAAATCTTACAGAACAACCTGCCACCACAATAGCCGTCTAATTAGTAAGACGGGCGTATTAAAATGAAAGAAAACTTTTCTATATTTCCAAATGTAAACGAAAATACGTTAAAAGTTTCGGAATATTTCACGAAGCCTCGGTTTCCTTAAAACAAAAACCGCAAAGATCACCTAATTTTAGGGGATTATTTACCAAAGCCCTCTTAAAACCTTCGCTTTCACTTTTACTTCGCAGCACGCGAAAAAATCCTAACTTCGACGATAAATCTCAACACGAGGAGCAGTCGCGTGGCTCTTACATTTTCATCGGTGGGATGCGTCGCGACCCATAAAAACGTCTAAGGGCACGCGTCTACCATCGAACTAATCGATCAACCTCCGACGTGCCTGTCCATCCTCTTTCTTCTGTCTTCCTTCCTTTTTTTCCCCTTTTTCTTTTCCTAAGATCCACTCGTCCGTGGCTTGTACACGCTCGGCGAGATATCGATGGCCGCACAATGCCTCTTAGAAAGTGTGTCAGTGGTGTACGTTTCAATTCTCTGCCGAAGATTTTTCGCAGCGAGCGTTGCACACACGGTGGAACAGGTGATTAATAGCGCTGCTTGTTTCAACGGTAACGAGCATCGAACGAGACGCAATGCGTGGCCGAGACGTAATCGATTTCCAAGGCAGATACCAGGATCCTGCTCCCCCGCTGTAAACCTTGAATATTCATTCGACGGTTGGGGACACGGACCGTGCGCGTTGCTTCCCTGCTAGACACGGATGAAAATGTCGGTCGTGGGAAGCTTCCGTAACAGGATCGTTCTTTCGTTCGGTCGCTCGAGATTTTCCTTTTCTACCACTGTCTTCCTGCGCATGGTCTTGCGACCTGGCTACACTCGCTTCAAAACCGTTCGTTCGTGGAAGAAAGAAAGTTTTTCCGACTGTGAGTCAGAAGTGACTCGAACGCTTGGATCGACGGACGACTCTAACAATTCGTGTTAGATTACTAAAATCTAGCGTGTGTAATTCTATTTCGCGTTTCCCCGTCTTAATCAACGATATCTCTTTCATTGGTGCAACCACAAGTGGAAGTAATCCCTGACAAGTCCGTGCAAATTCGTCCGACAATGGACGTTCCGCTTTCCCTTATGAGCTCTACCCGTCTTTTCCTTCCGAACGCTTCGTTCCTTCCAGTCAATCGTACTGCGTCTTGCTACACCTTGTTCCAACTTCTGACGTGTGCATTATCTCGAAAGGTATCGACACTGCCACGTAGAAAGCGTCGATTCTCGTCTGAAAACTGTTCGTGTACTCTTGACGGTGTTTGCCTTGTCGGTTAGAAATCTGTTTGTACAAAAATTAAAGCTCCTAATCTAACGATCATGGAAGTTGCGCTTATATAAACTTCCAACGCTCACATTGATAAGTACATTTTATCATATATTTATCGATTTCGCACCAAAGAACGAATTAAATTGCAGAGTTATTTAATTATTTTTCATTTCTTAGAGGACAACTTATCGATCGATATTCCATTTTGAAAATATCCTAATTATATATAAATATTATAATTATAATTATAATCGCGAATGTAACATATGTTACAATCTTCTCTGGAAAGACTGGAATGCCGTCCAGCCGTAGACAGTTTACACGATGTTTTTGTTCTTTGGCAATGCGACGTCGAGTCGCTTGCCCTAAGTAAACTATCTCGATTGTGTATCATCGACACCTCGGTAGCTCGGCGACTCCGGGTCGCCTCGACTTTCCAAACATTCGCTCAAGCGCTTTGCCGAGGTCTTTATAGAGCCCTCGGTCTAGTCATCAATTGCGGTAAACATAAACAGTGGCCGAGCTCTATCTGCCACTATATCGTCGCGAAGATGCGTATATATAACTACGTTACTGGTAAGCGTCCAGATACTAGTAACTATGGTGCGTCATTATTCGTGATGTACTCGGAAGCGCAAAAGATACTGGATGCATATGTGACGACATCGGCATCGAACGTATTAAAAAAAACGAAACTGACATTCGTAAGATATCGGGTGGTAGAGATACGTAGAACGTTTTAGTCACGAATATATACCTGATACTTTGACACTATACGCAGGTATAACAAGTGAAAGGATACGGGATACAGTACAACGACTATCGAGTTAATTGGTTATCGATATATATGTATTACTTATCATTGCACTAATAGAATTCTACCAAACATCTAATATTACCGACTGATGTTTTTCTGGAGAACGTATACAAATAGGACTCGACCTCTCCGATTTCCATTGATTTTTACATTTTTTTAATATGCGGTGAAACAACTGTTTCCTATACATGTTACCAACGATCGAGTTTCTCAGAGATTTGTGAAAAACTCGCTACTTCTATCACAGAGAAGAATCCTACGTAGAACCGTGTGCGTGTCTGTATTTGGTGGCAGCTGCCGGATAAAACGATCCGATGGAAATTTTCTGATTATACAGCGAACGCGAGTGGGGCGAGCTTGGGTATCCGAGACGAAGGTTCGGCTACGCGTGCATACGCGAGACGATAAGAATGCAAATATGTGCCGACAACCTCTCGGTGGTCGGATTGAAAAATCTAACCCAAACCCGAAACCTAATAAATACATCGATGATATTCACATTAAATTGAGTTGTAACAGACGTTTCTCGTTGTGCGCGAGGTCTTTAAGCTCGGCCGACTCTCGACTTTAGAAGCGGAAGATAAGATCGAAATCGGAGAGGTTGAAGAAGTCTATCTGAACATTTACCTGTTTCCCTTTATATTGGTATCTCTGGCAATTAGTATATATTCCAAAATAGGTTTACATATCTAAACTTGTTAGACTCTGTTATTACGTGTTATTAAGAGGACAAGAGGTAAGTTACAAAATTAGCTTGAAAAATTATAACGTCACGATACTTTACGACGCTCTTATAATTTACGATGAGACCATCGATAAGATCCATGAAAAGAACATCAATACCTTTCACAAAAATATATATATATATCTATTTGTAATTATCTATTCTAATCATCTTGTCAGTACAAACCGTAGTATCGTACTTTGTTATTTCTATCCACTTTCGAACAATTATCTTCGAATATGATACAAAATCCTTTACGACGATCGTAATTTATCTTTCGCGCATAAAACTGACGAACTAATCACGAGTCAACCGGCCACTAATTTTCTACCGGTCATAGGTCAACGATAAACCAACTTCCACGATATAAATTTTAATTGATCACGTAACTATCTCGACGAAAAAGGGCAAGGAAATTTTCCTTGCGATAATTTTACCTTTTATGAGGCCATTGTTATATTTCACACGACTTGAAGGGTAAGATGAAGCGCTGCTCGTGATTCCTAAGATCGATTTCACTTATCTATTCTTCCATTAAAAGTGTAATTGATTGGGTCGAAAATAAAGAAAACAATTTTCCTGAACAACAGATCGCCCCAAAATAAGAAAGTAACAGGTTGTGCGAAGAAAAATGTCCAGGTACGTTAATAGTACACGTACTGTACTGTCACCGCGTTAACAGACTTAACATATATTTCGACACCGGGATTAGAAGTTCGAGGAACAAGACAAGCAACGTCTCGTGGCTATTTATAATGTTTGACAAGCGGCGGTAGATAAGTAAAGCGGCTTGTACGAACCGCTGTTTACGCCCTGTAATTGCGAAAATTTTACGCTGCTGTCGGCACCCGTAATGAATGGACCGGGCTGTTGTAACGCAGCTCGGTGACGAGGGAATAATGGAATTCGGTTGATTCCCCGAAAGAAGACAGCGACGAGGATTCTGTCGAAATACGATGCTACGTCTTTTTATAAAGCCAAGATCGATACGTCTGTTTGACGCGTCTCTCGTCTCAATTACCATCAGGCGTACCGGTCTTGAAGAAATTGCGATAAAAATTATAGATCTAAATTGCAGAAGCTAGGCGTCCACGTTCGACCATTCTCAAGGCTCTCGCCAATCTCTCGATAAATCGCTGATCCCGGTTTCGTCGTAGAAACCCTCTGGTCTACGCGTCCATTGACACCGTAACATTCAAATCGGAGCAATCGACAAAAATGTTGATTAATCCCAGCCAATTACGCCCGTTTCAACCATCTCGCCAATTACGCGCACACGTATCTCCGACAGCGATAAAAAATAGCGAAACAGCCCGCGGTAACCTGGCATCGATTCAATAACCCGTGCCGATCCTGACGTAAAATGAACGACGACGTATTGAACGCAAAATGACCGTGTAATAAAGTTTAACGACGATCTCGTTAGTGGGAAAGGAACACAGGCACAAGTTGACCAAAGCCGTGTGTGCCGCGATGTTGAAAAAAGAATTAAGAGGCGAGTGGTTGCGAAAGGATCGACTGACAAATGATCGCTCGGCCGCTTTGGATGAAGAAGGATGGAACGAAAACGAAGGCGTGCACGATGGGTTGGTTCGCACAATTGAATTAATTATCGCGGCAGGGCGAGGAATGATCGAGCCAGATTTCACCGTCCTGTCCTATTAAGATACTAAATCACGCTGTACCGAGGGCTACACGAAACTCGCATTAACGCTCATAACGGGCCATAAATCTGTAAGGATCCGTCAAAAGTTTGTAAGAGGCGCAGCCGCGATATGTAACGATCGTCGAAAATTTTATTCGTAACAGACGTGATTTGTGCAGTTAAGGGCAATACATGCCAAGTATTATGGAGAAAAACGGTACTAGGTAGGTCTCGAAGACGGATTGTTCCATTTAGAGAAATATCCTTTCAGAAGGAATATGTAAACTGTACGTTATTCGAGGAAATGTTTTAAAACGTGAAACGTGTTTTGTTTCGAGGGAAACTTCTTGCGACGACGACGAATCTTATTTAGGTGAACGAGCCTTTGACATTTGAAGGTGATTTTCGTTTTCTTAAACGAAAATATACACTTTTTCGTACGCAATTCGATGCATTTTTTAATTCTCTACAGAAGAGTAGTATTACTTTTATAATTATATAAATTGATCGTATAAAAGGCAATGACAATATGTACGGATAAAGGTATTGCGTTATCCATCCCACTTCTTAAAAGTACAAAAGAACTCCAAAAAATGGACATTATGTTGCAAATTAAATTAAAGTAGTTACGATTTGCCGTTCAAATTGCAGATTATTGCAAGATTGCGTAGATTTTAAGATATTTTGAATATTTGATAGTCAGGACGAAATAAAACGAACAAATAAAAAAATATAAATAATTACTATGAAAAACCTGTATATAGCGTGAACAATGCGACACATTTTAAGTACACACTTTTCACAGAGATCGCGACAGCCAACTGGTTAATATAAATATATTCTTATCAAAGAGAACTTGATTGGCTTCGTGATGGAATTTTATAAAAATCTCTTTTTCTTTTTTTTTTTTTCTGTTTTTAGGAGACCCATGGTGTATCGGCAAAGTATCGATAAATATTTCGAAACGCCGTGATCATTTCCGTATATTTCGATCTACGCTCCATTGTTTTAACCTAATTAATCGTCCCTAAACGTCCGTAACGCACCAACCTTTGCACAACTGTGTTGCATATAAAACAATTTTCTAGCCAAGTTTCCATTTTCTAAACTACATTTACAAAAATACGAATTTGCATAAATATGTGCGGTGCACCCATAAGTATGCATACACCATGGTCCGGCATTTCCGTTCACGCTATGACAACGCCATACTACGGCACGATCGATCGATCGAACATGACCGGTCGTTGAGTGTCGACCGAGTGCGTACGCAAACACTGTCGCGTTATGAGCCTCCAATTTGTCCCGATTGCGAGACTCGTTAGCATACCTGGCTCCCGATAAATTTCAAGCCACTGCGAAATCCCACACATGGACCACCTCCCGTGCGTGTCAAGCTGCGAGTAGATCGGATTACGCGTTAGACTGTTCGCGAGCTAGCCCTCGATTTATCTCTGCATCGATACGCGTAATTGTCTTCGATCGCAATACCGGCGTTGCTTAAACGCTCGTTCAGTGGATATTCAGAAAGAAACAAAGGTTCGATGCCAGATTCGAAAGGCCGCGCTGTGTTCAATTTGCTACTGAGGCGAGAGTGGGTGCATGCACATCAAACCTGCGTTCTTTCGATCATTTACCATACGGTCTTGATTTTCTAATGGTTTTTCTTCTTCTTTGCTTCTTTCTTTTTTAAATATCTGTATATACATGCGATCTATCGTTCAATGATAATCCGATTATGGCAGTTCAGATTGGATTGAACGTGAATACATTCAATGGTGTACCACGGTGACATTGTCCAGCTGATATGGATAAATTTGAAGGATAGTTGCAGAAAACGTCCACGCGTTCTTCGAAAACGTCCAGGAGACTCGTGAGCAGATTGTCAGCGTGATTTTTCGGTCGTTGTTAATAACATTTGTCGGGCGATTTGCCTTCTCTTACGGAGGGAACGTCGATTTTGAAGAATAAGCGAAAAGAAAGATATGAAATAGAGTGGGACGAAATAGAAAGAAAAATTTATAACGAGGAAATAAGAGGCTGGATGAAGAGGCACGAACAACTGGCAATTAAGGCACGTGCTAAACAATAAACGCTTTATAGTCGGCGATGAACTTGTAGAATCTCGTATTTCTTCGTGACGCTGACAACCGTCAATAAGTAGGTGAAATTCAAGCATCATCGATGACTAAGCGATATTGGTTGAAAACGAAACACTCCCTTTTTAAGAAAGTGATTGGACATTACTATTCGATCTACTTGGTATTCAGATAAAATAAACAGATACGAGAATGGAAGAAGAGGGAGCAAGTGAATACGCTCGTTAACTTGGTTTATCTTGACAACGTAATCGACTTTCTTGCCATATTTTTGTTGTTAACGAGCGTTGAGAAACGAGCAGACACTCAACGTCGATATTTAATTGAAATACGATATTTAATAGAGTTTTCCAAGTTTTGTTCCAACATCGAATAAGCGATAATTTATTTGCGGTAATTTTTAAAGCGATCGATAATAATTTGAACGTAATACGACGATAAAAGCGTTTCCTTTCTACCGGGTAAAACTATCTGCAATCTGTCTGATGAAAAATTTCGATCGAGAGATCGCTTTGCAAACAAAATTATCTATCAGATGTGAAATAACAGAGACGATTTGATAATTTCAAAGTGATCTTCATAATTTGACCACTCGCTATAAAACGATAAAAAGCTATAATACGTTTAATAATATTTTTCTTACATTTCTCTTCTTCGTATCTTCTCGTCGTATTTTCTCTTCTACCGATTTTTTAAAGTTTCGAGCGACGCGATAGAAATATCTGACATTTGCAAACAGAAACGAGGAAACGAGGAAACGACGAAACTTTCTATCGCGGCCGACGGTCCAACAAAGTAAAAGTACAAGTTGCAGCTAACAAGATGAACAAGTTAACAAGCCTACCCCACGCAGTGCAATAAAGAAAACCGCAAATAGGCTCTCATAAATCGAAAGAAACGGCGTAAGAAAGAATGGTGGGTGTTTTAGACTCACTCAGCTATGTTATTCGCTTCGTTCTTAAGGCTCTTGAGGCTCGAGGCTCGTTTCGTCCAAGCTGCGTGTATGCGTGAACAGAGACCGTGCTCATTATTCCTGGCAAACATGCAACACCGAAACGGGCACCTTCCCGTTTCTAGAATATCTCTCCTTAGCTACGTATAAACAGGGGAAATCAATCTGTAAATCAATTAGAATTAAATCCCTGATTCTGAGATTTATGTCGTTGCTTCTAAGTCTATACGCTAGTATGCATAGAATCGACCTTAATTTCTCAGTCCAAGTTTTCCTTTAGATTAAAAACCGATAGCTTCCAACTTCGATTCGGGATACGATAACACAGCTCGAGTAATTGCACGGCTAGTCGGTTGCTCGATATTGTAACGATGTAACGTTTCTCTTTGATCCTAGATACGCAGGGTGTTTCTGAATAAGTAGAAAATATTTACAAGATATTTGACGGGTCGTTCTGAAGCAAATCGGAATAAAAAATGTTAGGATCTCGGTTCCAGTAGTTAAATACTGAGAGATATAGATTTAGCCGTACTACTACTCAAAGCAGCTGCTTATAAATTTCGACTACCGTCCAAAAATTTATATAATATATCGGTTTTCTTGAATTTTCCGTGTTCTTCGAAGTTACGTAGTCCTGTATTTATCGTTACAATCAGAGAACGTTCGTAAAAAGCTTCGCTCACGCGGCGAAGCAAAGAAAGAAACTTAAATAGGTTCGATCATAATCAATCAGAGATACGGAGCAATCCGTGAACATTCATACCTTAGCGGACATAATTTATACCGCTTGTCAGCCTTGTTTCTATCAACAACTTGTAATTCCAGTCGGTATGCATTTACAGTCCTCGTCTACCTATACGCGAAATCTCTCTTTCTCCTCCTTCCAATACAAAGGCAACTTTACTGATCAATAAAAGACACGGCTCCACCGCGATTCCTCGTCAATCCCAAACTTCATTGTATCGCCAACTTCTCGGGCGCATTCGAGGGGAAAAACAAGAGTCGATAGAGCGCGAGAAAAACGCGATCGTAAAAGAACCAACGGTGGGCAACGCATGATTAACTTTTTGCGCCGCTTCCACGCGGCTATTCTCGATCTCGACGTAAACGCAATTATCCACCTACCTACTTTAGGTGGCAACAGGCGTCGCGGAGCGCATAAATATCCTGTCCGCGTAAAAATCGGCTAGCGTGATGCATGTCGACCAGTGCGAACGATCTGAAACGGGGCTCGAACGTGGCGTGGACCAATCGCGAGGCGAACGAGACACGCGTGCTTTATGCACGTCCCGCGTCAGCAGAAGGACAACACGCCGAAAGGGTACATACTACGCTACAGCATACGGTTGCCCTGACTGCGTTATTAACGATATTCCACGGAACACCGGCTCCTGATAAAATATTATGCTAATCCCTGACAACGCGAGCACCGTTTATTTTACAGCTAAATACGCTGCACTGATAGCTGCAACTGGATGAAAGGTGTCGGAATACAGTGGTGCTTGCTACTGGTGAACGATTTCTGGCTACAAGGAACAGTTGTTGCGACTCTTTCATCTCCGAGGCTCCTTCCAGTTATCGTTAGAACAGCGTAGGATATTCCGCAAAATTATGAATACCAGACGCATCGCAAATCGAACGACCTCAACCAGTTGGCTGGTTCTAACGAAACCAAGAAATGGCAATATTTTGCGTCGCGACGAGCCCTGTCGGTAATAAGATTAAAAAAGAAAATAAAACAGTCGTTTGGTTGCAACTTAATTGTATATTACAACAGCCACGCATACTCCGTGTTTGACGGGTATATTCGTCGTCGCTTAATTTTATCGCGGTACATTTTAGGTACATAATTTTAGTTTTAAGTAAAGAGTTCGCAACGGCTAGCTGGTTAAACACTCGCCTAAATACAGCGACGATAGATAGTTTTTCAATCAATCATTTTTATACAAAATCGTATTTTTGCGAATACGATCGAAACAATGACAGACAATTGTCCTGTTTAGTAAATGTTACGAGTTACGCTATATTTTTGGTTCGCTTCTGCTGGTTATACGTATTTCGTGTATCTGCGTGCCTTCAAATTTCTAATAATCGCATAAAAATCCGCAATCTACTTATTACTAATGCGCTGCGGGTTCCAAGAACAACCGATGTCGCAATAATTGTACGGAATGTCGACTTCCAGCGGCTACAAGCTGTAATAAGCGGCACTCGCGTATTTAGCAAGCTGTCGCGTAAATTATGTTACACGTTGAGCCGCTAAATTACCGAAAGGTCAAGGGTTGAACGATCACTGGTTTACGATAAAGTCTCTTGACCGCGGTTCCACGAGTTATCGACGGTACGTTTAATAGTTGCCAGAGCTGTTCTTGATGATCCTGCTGTTCGTCGTGTTCTGCTTTATGGAATTTCGTCAAGATTCAAACGAAACTGATCGTTTATCGGCCTATTACACGAATAATAAAAGATCCGCGAATAATCGTCCTCGTCTATCCCAAAAGATTTTAACCTTTGACACGTATCGTGTTCGCGCTGTATCAGTCCAAACCGTTGTTTTTCGGTTTATCGGATATTTTCGGTTGAATGTCGGAGATGTTGGGGACAAAGAAGAAACGATTTTTTAAGAGAGCCGGTGATCTTAAAGCGAAGAATTAAGAACCGCTGCGCTATTACACTCGGAGAACCCAATCGAGGATTAAATGGTTTGCAACGTTACATCGTTTCGAAGGGAAACGCGTTTAAAGGAAAGATTTTTATACACTATCCGACTCTGGTAAATGGCTGCAATGTTGCACAAGGTTTACTCGGGGATGTACTACAACGCCCCAGATACAAGGTTGCAAAAGACGTTAGTCAGAGGAGCGACCACGGCTGCACCCATTGCAGCGGCTGTGCATAACCACAGACAACGTCTTGGGTTGCAATTACGATCCAGCCATCGATTTGATTTTTTGCACGTTCGTCCATCCGTGAGAGTCGAACCGATCCCGACCGTCTAACCATTCATCATCGAAATGCATCCAACGATCGCGCCACGTTCGTTCTTGAATCTTCACTTTCGACAAAAATACATATACAATCGCTTTATTTCTCAAAATTCTGCAGAGTGAACTTGTACTATAATTAACGATGGGTTCGAGCACGTAACTAGAAGGTCGCAACGTTCTAAAATATCATCGTCTCTAACTTGTAAGATAACCAGCGTCGAACGACATCGTTCCGCACATCGACAACTTGTTCCTTATTTTCATGCCTAGAATCGATCCCATCGTCATATTTTCTGGTATCCCGTACCTACGGATCAATCTCGGATATCAATCGAGATTTCGATCCGAGATTTCAGGCTGACGATGTCACCGGGCAACGGTGCATTTTCACGGAAGAGGATACAAAACCGGTAAACGAGGGCAAATTGCGGCTTATCAGGTATCGAATGATAATTTTACGAGCGTTCGTGCCGAATTCTCGGGTTCGATCGGTCCGATGCTCTTGTTTGATATACGAGACGATTAAGGACGATCGATCGTATCTGCGAAATTGGAAACTCCGATTGCACGCCCGGAAGATGTTTTCCTCTGGCCGATTTTTCAATACTTTGTATATGTTTGCGGTCTCGTGATGGAATTCGAGAATCTCCGAGGAGATTGTTCCGGAAAGATGGGTAAGGAGGTGAAGAAAGGAGTCGCTTTAGCGAGATCTATAGATTTTAAAGAGAATGCTCGATTTTCAAGCCTTTCTTTCGTGGCGATCGAAGCAACGTCAAAGTAACGAAAGACAGTCGTTGTTATTACTTGCGACCAGAGTCGAGAACTTGAAAGCTTTGGAAAAATGAAATTCCAGAGAGGAGAATCGTCATCTTCCAAAAATAATCGTCGAATCTTTATACCTCGATCTTGTCCTTATTTTGTCGCAAAACGAAGAAGAAAGAACGTACAACGCTTTAGGAAGATTTTTAACGCAAACATCCAGTAAGCTTTTCCTTCCATATTTTGTCCAAACTGGACATTTCTTTTAACGAAGACATCTTTTAACGTTAGAAAAATATAATTGGCTCGAAAATGGCCGAAAGAACGATCTTAAGTTCCAGTACATCGAATGCATCCGTTGTTGGAATCTACGCGCGTAAAGTGGCCATAATCGCGTTCGAAAATTTATACCTTGCGGTGGCCGTAATTGCTGACCGAAAAAGCCAACGGTCCAAAAGCGATCCTCTCCGCGAGTAATTGCACGTTCTCCGGTTACGGCTAAATCATCAAGCGTCAGATCGAATTTTACGGTTCAATCGAACCGGAAATGAGCAAGACACGTTCCCAACGATGGTGACACTATCTCGCGCGTTCGTCGATCGTCGATTCGCACGTCGCGTGTGCATCGAGCCTCGGTTCTCTCGATCCCTCCCGATGCAAACAGAGTTTCTCGTTCCGTTGCTGGGACGAGGTTTCAGCAATGGCCAGGAAATTTGACACGTCGCATCGCATCGCATCGCGTCGTGTCGCGTCGCCGGCGATGATCGCCCGGCAGGGGACTCCCGAGAAGCGTTCTGCGGTGATCTTCGCCGTGTCTTTTTGCGTCCTTCGAGCGCCTACCTTCCTTCATCGCGACTCGTCGTATGCGACCATCCAGATGATTTTTATCAAAAACGAAACGATGGACTATTAGCAGACCGCGAATTTTTATGCAAATTCATAGTATTTTGTGGATATAATTTGTTTTATTCCTACAAAGTGGATCATACGTAATTCGATAAAATGATAGAGATAATAGAAATAATAGAAACTTTCCTTATAAGACGAAAGAAGCTCTTAGGGCAATCTAATGATAACGAATATCGTCGATATCGAATATTAATGGTACACTGGTAATTTCAGTTGTAACAGACTCGAGGAACAGAAACGACAGACTTTTCCGAGCAATCTGACGAATCAACTCGGTAAATTGACTCGATAAACCAACCTAATAAATCGATCTAACAAATTAGACGTCAAATAACGGGATTTCAATCGACTAAAGAAAAATTGAGATATTATAAATGAATAGCAAGGTTTTGCATTTGCACGATAAAGACATATTTTCAAAGTTCTAAAAACTGATCGAGAAACCGATTCAGGAGATCGTGCAAGGCAGCGAAACGGGGCAAGTTTAAATAAAACTCGAGACTTTACGAGACTCTATAAGAGAGAAAGTCGAATTACCGTGTAAAATCATTCAGAGGTCGGTGATTCTGAGACTCCCAAAGTGTTGCCATAAAACGCAGACTCGTAGGTTTCCTGAAGCAATTCGTCTTGAACGAACGATACCGAAATCTTTTTCATTAACCAACGGGTAAAAGATATCCGACCATTTCTTTATTTCTATCGGCCGCAATTCTCTGTGAAAAACACGCGCCATTATTTGATCATCTGCAAATATAACGCAAAACAAGAGGAAAATGGCGGTTTCTCCTTGAGGAGAGTAATCGAGCATTTCACTGAAGTGTTAACGCGAAAACTACATCTTTTTGTTAACTGTCCATGACTGGTATTTTATTTTACTTACGAGAGCTTACTTACTCTACTTTTTTGATCAGAATCGAAGCTTTTCCCGCGATCGATATAATTTTTTTTTAATTTTAATTATCAATCTACGTGTCAATTAAATGACGAGCATTTAAGAAAAGACGGTTCAGGAATTAAGGAGATGAGAGAAGCTCGATAAATCTGTCTAACTATCGAAAAGGTAAACACGTACGCGTGTGTGTATACAACGGTGCTTTAACCGCAAATTAAATCGAGTAATTTACAAATACGTAGCTCCACCGAAAAACCGCCGTATCGCAAACAACTGTGCCACAAATCAAAGTACCACAGCGCCAAACGACATCGTAAATTACGCGGCCAACGCGTTTAATAAACACATTATTAAACGAGCTGCTAGTTTGAGTTATCGCGTAATTACCAGCCCATTACGCGACCGATCCCCGCGCGCGTGAAATCGTTTGACACGTAAAACAAAGTCGCCTGAATCGATCTCGCGTGCCTGTATGGAACTACTATGAAATTAATTCGAAATTGCTTCAAAATATTCCGAAGCCAAATCGAGGTAAATTTTTTGTTGCAAATGGAACTGACCAATAAAATTTCAAATAACAATTCGTTCTAACCACTAGAACCAGAATGATATGCACATGAAATGTTTTTCCCAAGTTTGAACTTGGTGAGTAAATATCGTATCGTTAAAAAATAAGAAATAAAAATAAGAAATAAATTTACTAACATATGATTGTTCCAAATTAATTACTACAAACAAATATATACATATGTATGTACATAAAATAATTATTTTGCAAATATTTTCTTCGAACAACGTCCGCAATCGTACCCGAAACGAGAAAACCGTGAACCCAGAAAAGATCGTACGTTTCTAAGATAAATTATCCGAGGAAAGTAACGGTGTATGAACTATAAAAATCACGCCAACTAACAACAAAGAACCATTAGAAGCGAGGGCGAGACATTGTCGGTGATAAAATACGAGGCGGTACAGTGTTTTCGACAGAGCGCGATAAAGCAGCTTGTAGATAGATAAGAGCACTAGGGAGAGTATCGCCAACTATAGTGTTCTAATTAGCGACATGTGTCACGGTGTCGATGCATTCGAAGGCAATAATTATTATCGACGCCAGGGAAAGGTGGAGCGAGAAGAATTCTTTAGGTAATTGAGAAAAATAAGAATTTTCAAACCAGGCTGACATAAAGTCCAACGTTTCCATTATATTTTCTACCTTTTTTCCTTTGTTAATTAACCCTTTCACAAAGCGATACAAGAGATATTCTGAGAAGTGATTGAAAGCAAGAACGCGTAGATTACGATTCCAGTTGTATACAGTGTACAACGTGTATTAGATTATTAAATTTAATAACGCGTTTAGTTTCGCCACAACCTTATACTTTTTCCATCAAAATATCGCGCCATGTTTCTGATATGAAACCGTTTCTTAAATCAAATTTTCGATAAGATGCAATTCTATAAAATTTTGCACGTCTATTTCATTGTATATTTTTAAGGTTTGCGTGGCACAAAAATGAACAAGACCAGCGAACAACTGAAAAATTCAACAATAAACATTCGACCCGATACGCGTCTGATATTTCCACGTTATCAAGCGAATTCTCGATTCTAACGTACACAGATATTTATTGCCGTAATAAATTTCGAAAATTAAGGGAGCATATTGCACCCTGTCAAGCCGTAGCTCGAAGCGTCCGGCCATAATGCACGATCTACTTCGTCGTCGATTCGTGCGGTATCCTCCGCGCGTCATAAACGAACAAGGGAAAAAGGAAAAAACAGAATGAAAAACACACAGCCAATGCGTTTACTGCCATTGTACAGTTACATTTATACGTGGTTTGCTCGCGCCTTTATTGGTATATTTAAACGGTGCGTCAATATTTCACCACTCCCCTCGCATTTCCCCGGTGTACCATAACTTTTTCCGCCATTATTCCTATCCAGCACGCAGTCCACGGCTAAAAGAGAATGCAACGAGTCAAACGTTGAATAAACAACGTGCTTAGCCACGTTCCTATACGAGGCGAGAACCAACGAAAGGGAAAAAAAAAATAAGTAGGAGTAACAATAAGACCAAGAAAAGGAGAAGAAAGGCGGAGGAAGGGAGGGGGAGGGGGAAGACCGCAGGTAAAATCGCCGATTAAAGCCGCTATTTTAAGGACACGAAGAGATATACGGCGTTCTTTAACGGCGGATTAAGTGGAATTTACAATTAGAGACGATAAATGGGGATATTTATTCGCACGTGAGATGAGAATCTGTTCAACGAACGTGTTGAACTTTTCTCATGCTGAAACGAACAAAATCATCGTTTTCTGTGGCTTTTAAAATATTTCAATTTCAGATTTTTCGCCAGATATACGTGGATAATTTTAATAAAAATAAATATCGACCTTTCGTTACGAAGGGAGAAATATAATTGTGGTCCAGATACACTTACGAACGATAGTATTACGTAGATGAAAATTGTCAATTTTTTCGATATTTCACCCTTCCATCGCATCGACGATAAAAGCTTCGACGATTTTACGATTTTACGATCTCGCTGCGGCATAAAGGCTACGTTATGTTAAAAAGACAATGACGAGGGAGTGGACGAGGAAGAAGTAGGACAAGTCGAAGGTGCATCCTCCAGGTTTCTCGCATTGTTCCTGAAATCGAATTTACGATAGTGCGGCCGATATCGCCGCTTTCGAATAGCCGGTGCCCAACTGTGCGAGCAGAATCAAATTAACGACACGATTTCTAAACACTTTTCTCTGCAAGTAGCCGAGAACAAGCGCACGTCGGCGCCGCTTTAACAGGCGTGCACGACATCATTTTCTTCCTTCGTTCCTTGTATTCGTTATTATATTCATATTATTTTCACTCTTCCATAGTTCCTTTATAGATACTCACTTTTACCAACGCGTGTATTACGCAATAAAATCTCGCCACGCGACGCGACGCGTTGAATTTATCTTGACGATTAGCGGAATCAGTACGCGCGCATTTATTAAAGAATCGCGAGTCGAAGAAAGGAAAGGGGAAAAGAGACGGAAAGATCGAGAGAAGGTCGAGAGCAAAAGTCTCGATCTTCGTCTAAGCGCGTTTTCCATCCATTTTTCTCGCGTTGTCCATTTTAGAAGCGAAACCCTGACAGCCACGCTCGGCCGTTGCATTCGCCTATTTACATCTCGGAATAAATTACACGTCGGTGTAACATAGTCGTCGTGGCCGGCGTGTAAAAACGATAAGGGTTATTGACGCTAGCCTGTCGATGCTGTGAGAAAATCCGACTTAGACGTCCGTCTCCTGCCTTTTCTATCCCTGTGTCCTGCTCTTTGAGTAGAGAGAAGGGAGAAGGGAGCGAGTAATAGGTTACGGTAGTGCAAATCGTCGATGGAACGAGCTTCCATGCCAAATACGTTACACCAGTCGCCGTACGTGAAATGCGGAGATCGACGCAACGTAAAAACGTTCGTATAGTTTTGGCTTCGACGGTCCAAGAAAATAATACTATTGGCTAGCGTGCATAAATAAAATAGTTGTATCGTATCTTAAAAAGCGTACAATGTATTCACCAAAGTATTTCGACATTTATCACAGAAAATATTCACAGATGTGTCACGGTACGTTTACAGTTTTCTTTCAAACTTTACCGATACAACCGCGATAGTGGTATTTCGTTTCGATTTTAGTGAAAAAATATACCACGTATGCACAATATTAGGTTGTCCGAAAAGTTTTATAAGGAAATAATAGACGCATTACATTTTCTAGTAATATTAGAACAGAATGGATCGTATATAATTAGCTAAAATAATATAAAAGAAAAAATGTTGTGCATCTATTATTTCCTTATAAAACGAAAGCAACTTTTCGGACAACCTAATATATTCGCAAAAAGATTTCTACCAAGGTTCGTATATTTCGTGACCGACATATATTCCAAAGAGAAACTGTTTTCGTTTTAAATCAACCACGTTCGGCGCTCCTCTGAGACCCCCAAATAGTTCGACTTAAAACCTTCTCGCCATTATTTGCCAACGTTCCAACTAAGTGGTTCGCGAGGGTTCACCCATAACTCATTTACGACAGCCAGCCAACATCGTTAACGAGTCGAAAGACGCACTGAAACTCGTCGAAATTTCGCCGTTCCTCGCGATTCTTTGTCCATCCTCCGCCGTCTAAGTCATTAGCGATGCACGTACAATACATACACGCGCACAGGATACCGATCGTGGACGCAAAGAGCAGCAGGACGCTCTCCCATCAGCAACGCGGTCGTTCCAAGAAATCGAATCGAATGAAAATAATTACCGCTCGCGATTAATTTCGCCGCAGCCATCGTTACGCGATCCCCTATCGGCCGTGGATAATGCGTCGTAAATCACCGTGCGGCTCTGCTTCCCAGGCGCAGACGCGAGGATTTTCCACGAGACGCGTTCCCAAGGGGAAGCGAAGAGAGGGAAGATAGTCGTCGTCGAGGTCCACGCCGATCGGCAATCGTATCGGCCCATTTAATTTATCTTGGTTGCGTCGGGCGAACTGATTTACCGTGAAAATGCGACTAAAGCGCGGTTTAACGTGTGGCCGATTTAACCGAATGAAACGTATCATTTAGATTGCTCGGAAAATTACGTATAAAATTTCTACGATATGCGCATCTAAATTAGAATACCATCGAATCGTTATATTTCAATTTTGCTCTTATTTTAGCAAACAAAAGCTATTTGTAATAATTGAAGGTCCGATCTTTTGATCCGAACTGCGAAGATATGTTTCAACGTTAGAAAAATATAATTAGACCGAAAATGACCGAAAGAACATAGCAGGATTAAGACCATATGATCACATCGTTGATCTACTTTGCATTTCATCTATTTATACTAACTTGTTAGAAACTGCAACGATAAGGCGACAGCAATGTGACCAATTTTTTCAAATGTTCGATCGTACGACCAGACATTGCGGTTTCCTCTGTCTCCGGCGTCTTTTCGGAGCTTCGAAAAAAAAAAAAGAGAAGAGAAAGAAGAAAAATAGTACAAACATTCTGACCCGACCGATTCTTTAGGAAGAAAGATTCTAAAAAGAAATTTGTGAATTCTACGAAGAAAACAACGCTTGAGAATTTTTCCTAGACAATTCTCCGAAACAGTGTTTCTATCTGACCCCAGCGCTAAATATATCTCATAATTTTACCAATCGTTTTCAATAGCTACTCGTTAAATGGAAATTACATCAAATTACCGTGGATAAAATAGTAAAAGACACGAGTTCTATTAAACTCGTATCTTGGACGATTAAGACGTCTTGCCGTGAAGTGAATACAATGTTCCCGAGCAAACGGTGGAGTAATCGTATCGGTGATATTCAAATTAGAGCGATACCGGTGCACGGTGTGTGTGCGTGATTAAAAATAAACGCGTGAGTCGGCGTAATTTCACGGTTGCGCGATTTAGTTAAGTCGCTCGCGTGAGCCATTGCTTCGACGATTGTAGGAGTTCGATGGAGTCGCTCGCTTATGGAGGGGGGAGGGGCGGGGGGACGGATACAAAAGCTTGTGCAAGCGGCGAACGAGTTTCTCGATTCCTGAAGAAAGAATGAGCACATTGGAAAGAATGCAAAAAAGAAAGGAAGACCCGCAGACTCGTTTTCATGAATGTTATTCGTATCCTTTGACGTCATACGTGGCGTCCTTTATCGTACAAAGGCGATATCTTGCCGAGAATAATTTATTTAAACACATTTTTAGCGATTCGATAGTCCTTCGTATGAAATATTTTTCCATTTGTATAGAGAAATTTGAATTTTTCGATTCGACTCTTTTAAGACCGAACTTTTTCAACGTGCGAGAGAAGTTAGTTCCTATTAATCATCAATAGTAGGAACGCGCATTTTCGGACAATTTCGTAAAGAAGAAAGAATCGAGAAGCTAGTCTTATCGGAAATTTATTTACTTTAGTTTAGTTAATTAATAATTTTTAAAAGTACAACGTTGCGTGTACGAAACATAGAAATATAGAAATCAAGGAGATTCGATCAATTTTCTATAACGTTATTACGCAAGTTACATACCTATGCATCTATCTATATTTCTCAAATCTTACTTTATCTCATTAACGTTGTGCTTTATTAATATGCCACTCTCCTGACACAGATCAACCCATTTATATATAGCAATGACTAGAGAATGTTATACGGAATGACTACGGAAAACGTTCTACGTTCTAATACTAAAAAGTAGTCCCCGTTTAGGATAATGCTGTAAACGAAGACTTTTAGAATACGAAATTCCAACGACTAACAGTGCGCTTTCAAAAATTCATCGATATTTGCATACTTCACGAGGTAACGTCGATGAACTTGATGGTTTGTGAAGGTTTCACTTTCCTCCCGTTTCGAAGAATTATCGAGAAGAGCGATGCATGAATAATTCATGCGTGCATAGTTCCAAAGAATGATTTGCTTAATGACTCGTCTTTCTTTTTATCCTGGATAGCCGGCTATCGTGTTTTCTGTTTACAGTTATTGTCTCCGCGGTTCGCACGAACCTTGAACCTAAACCGACGAGATCTCAGGTTTTTTCCAGATCAGGTTATAAAAATTTCATCGCGATTCGCATAAGTCTCTATAAATAAATACGCGTATCGATAGGCGACGAGTTAATAAATCTCAATAATGGACAAAAAAAACAGAGAATTGCAATCGAGGAATCGTTGTACGGTTAATCGTTGCGTTTTCATCTTCGCGGTTGGTAATCTCCGTCTTTCCTTAAAAGTTTCTAATATCGCTTACGACTTTCTAACTATGTTTTCCTGATTATCTACGACAGGCTGGGAGGAGAACGAAAATTTTTTATTACATATATAGTTATTTGGTCCAAACCGAGATTAGATCTTCTTATCTTCTCTCGAATATTCTCTTAAGTTAGATTTCCTAATTGTTTCCTCGTATTTTGCATTTTTTAAGCAAATACAATAAGCGCTTCAAGACTTTTCAACGAGAGTGCAATTAAAATATGGAAATTGAATAGAAATCCTTTTTACCCGTTGAAAATTATAACAAGTATTCCACTTTGAATATTTCATATATATATATATATATATATATATCTGTATAAATACGTGCATTTCGCGGAATAAATATTCAAATTATATGCAAATTATCGGTGCGTTCTTGCATCTTCGAATTGCCCATAGATATATAAAAGTCCACAGTCTGGTAATAGCATTTATTTGGAAAGAGGAAAAAGGACAGACACGTTCTCACGCTAGAAATTTGCCATAATTGCGTAACACAACGTTACGATCGTACGGTACGAGAGCAGTGCGCTAAATATTTAACACCAGGTCGCGATGTACGCGAGTATCTTAAGTAAAATCGACGATAAATCAGCCGTGAATCTAAGTGGCCATTCGGTTCCTGTAGCGTCGACGATAAAACCGCCGTAAAACCTTCGTTCTTTTCCCCATTTCCCCACCTTCCGGCCAGGAACGAGAGAAGATTTATAGCGGCTAGAGATTGGCTTTTTCACCGCGAAACCCACACGCCGTTCAAATCTTAGCAAACTGAACGTCGCCGTATTTTCTTTTGAATCTTTTTCCCCGTTAATTCGCGATCGACCGTGTCCCATTTCCCTGTAATTGAAACGGCCCTCGCTTTGAATTTTACTATCGGTTAATTACACGGATGAAAGTAGCATTAAATGATGAACTGTGCGTCATTTCTTCTGGATCTACTAGGCAAATAAATGCGCCTGGATACGACGTCTTTTTCCCTTGTGGAGCACAGATATGTCATGCATAATTATACTACGGATGTTGTTTATGAGAGATATTGAGAAAGATAACGTTATTGATGCATACGGTTTTGAAATTTTTGGAGAAAATTAATAATGCCAAACAATCAATTTAAGATAGATAAATAAATACTAGATAACGCTTATCACGTTTCTCCCCTTAGAATCTTTAATTTGTAAAAGAGATAATCGAACAAATTTTCAAATTTGGATATCTCATATGAGAAAATGGAAAGAAAAAAGAACCAGAAGGATACAAGTTTCGCTGTTGCAGAATTGACACCATAACTCCAACAGAACTTCTATTTATGTAGTCGAGCATTCTTTTCGCTCAGAGGCATCAATAACTCGTTAATTAGAATCTCCGTGCTTCCTCCTCGGTTTCTCTCCTAGGGTGGTAAATAATCTCGCCGCATGCTCGATAATTATGTAACCGCAACGAATTTCCGCTTCCTGTACCGTCTTGATACATGTCAGTATGTTAATACTGCGACGCTTCAGCGTGTAATTAATATGGACATCTAATATTTTAATGCGACGATGTCCAGGCACGAGCCCACGGAAAAGAAAGCCGGCAATGTTCTTGTCCCCTGGACAAGGATATCTTTATGAACGAAATTTCCTACATCCTACAGGTTTTAACGCTTTCGTGCCGACACGTCGGGTTCGTCGTTTGCTGAATCTCTCATCGTCCGCGACGTGCTTGACGTGCCACGTCATAAATAATATTCATAAATTAAATGTTCATAATTCCACCTTCCAGCGAAATTTCTCGCTCGAGCTTAATCCACCTTTATGTTCCGCGGTCTGACATTTCACGTACGTTTCTGAGAATGTTCGATCGTTTCGCATGTGCAACGAATTCAGTGTATTCCAATATCATGTACCTCCCATCCCCGCCCCCCGCCCCATAAAAAAAGAAGTAAAAAAAGAAAAAGACGAATTAACAAAAGAAGATATACTTTTGAAAGGAGGAACCGGTCCTAAAATAAAAGGCCTTCAATTTGATACGACAGCGACTCTCGTAGGTTGATCCCAGGCTGATTAGACCGTTCTTGGTGCACCTACTCATTAATGCATATAGCCAACGAAGAAGAGGAGTCAGGTACAGACTCGAGTCGCGTTACTTTAATAGACGTAGCAAAACTAATGGATGACAGGAATAAGAAAGTCCGGTTGGTTCGTGGTACCTCGTTCCGAGACCAGCCGCAAAAACACGCTGCTTATCGCCGCCTTCATCTTGTATTCTGTTTTTGCGGCGAATAATTACGACAATCCGGCATATACTCCACGGTGCATAGTCTCCTCTTTCTTCCTCTCTTTCTATCTATCTCACGAATCGTAGCACGAAAACCAGAGATACTTGTACTTATGAACGCTAGCCACGTGGATTGGCACAGAATTTTAAAAAACACGATCAACGCGATATCCTCGCGGCGATCACGGGTATATTAGATACTGTACGAGATGCAAAAACATTTTAGTTGATCGCTTTATTATGACAATTTTATGTAAATACTCGATTTTATTCAATTTTACTATCTATTAGATTTTACAGCAAAGTATGGATTTTATTGATTCTGGCCATTAAAAACGAAGAAAAGTTAGACGATATTTTAACCCTGTCGAGATGAATTTTTTCTTTTAACGATGACACGCAATAGCATGGACTACGACACACATTCTAACTTGAAATATTGTAGGTTAATCGTTACATTTAAAATATGGTGCGTGTATAGTTCTACCAATGCGGTCGTATGTCCTGACCTAAGGATCTCGATAGTGTAATCTAAAGTCATAACAATCTAGTCATATGTATTCCTAAAAATCATCTTGGAACGTACATATCGTGCCCTTGTTAATGGGCTGTTAAACTGGCAAGTACATCGTGTAGTATAGCAATGCTCCCCTGTCGCGTCGCACGAACAATTAAAATCTATTTCTCTACGGTACATCGAAATGTTTAAAGCGTGTAACGCGACATTTCAGTAGCGCGTATGCGCCGTGCCGTGGCAACCGGGCATGCGCAATTAACAGCGACTCTGCACGCTTCTCGTGTTTACCGAATTATTACATTGTAACGTGCGTGCTCGACACTCGAGATCGAAGATTTCGTCGTTTCTTCTTTTCTCTTTGCACATGTCCGGCGATGATGATGAATGGCCGTTTAAAAGAGAACGCCTGCCTGCAAACTCACCGTTTGCTTTTTACATGATGGATCATTGAACGCGGTTACGAACAACGCGTCTAATTATCGGTATTTTCTGATAGAAAGCAATCGTGTGGAGTTATTCGTTGGGGTGAATGAAACACCGTGAACGAATGCTGTCGAGAAGAAGTCGAATCTCTGCCTAAGAAATTGCAATAAAATGAACTTTGTATTAAAGTTTCTCTGTCATGCTGCTCGAGTATTTTAATGAACTAGAACGATCGATATTATTTCTCAAATTTTAACCTCATCAACCATTGTTTTTTTTTATTCCATTAAAGAAGAAAATAAGTTTCGTAGATGGCAGAACGAAAACTGGCGCGAACAATTTTATTGTCAACAACGAGTTTCTTAACATAAAAATGAAATTCTTAATAAATTTTACGAAAGTTTCTACAACTCTGTGTACCTTCCGTGATCGCATTAAAATCATCCCCTTCATTTTGTATCACAAACATCGAAGTTACGAAAGTTAAAAACGTTTATCACGCTGTCGACGTGAAGGCGGCAAAAATAATTGGCCGACACGGGAGCTCGTATCGAAAGCGGAGATTTCTTTACAACGCTTCGACCCAGAACTTGTGTGCAAGGTTAACGAAAGGAGACCCCATTTCTTTCAACGTGACAACGGGACGAATTCCATGGTACTTCCTTTATCTCTTTTTTAATGGCCGACGTTATCCTCATTAACTAGTCGTTACTGTACAGACTTCAGTTACAATTTCAATTTACTTCATCGCAGTGACGTAACCAACCTGTTATTTTTCATTTATTCCCCACTTTTCAACAATTTTTCTAGATCGTGGAATTCGTATTGAATACAAATCGTAATTTTATACAAACTACAAATGGGTGCCTATATTTATCGAGCAAGAACAATAAACAGATATGATGCAATAATATACAGCATATCTTAGAATAAATGATACCAGCTTGATAGAAAAATGTCTACTACGTGTAAAAATGAGTAAAACTCGTAACACACGAGTATCAACTTTAAATGTTCTCTCATTTTCCCGACACATTTAAATCTCCCAGAATTACACGAACACCCACACTCTAGTAATTACACTTGTATTTTTACACGGTACTGCTAGCAACCTTGTAGTCAATGCAATATCGATCATCGACAAAAAAGAAAAAAAAAGGGGGGAAAGTAAAAAAAACGATAAACGAGGAAATACATAACATATTAGACAAGGTACTTCCAAGAAAAAGAAATTTATAATCGATTAAAGTCGTCATTTTGCTGATCGAATTCCATGGTTGTTTCGCGGGAAGCGGATTCTTAAAAATCTTTCGTCATTTCCATTTTCTGCTTTACCTGGTGGCTCTTGCCAATAATTATCGCCACAGATACGACAACGAAGTGAAATGGATAACGTTGAGCGATACGTAACAAGGCTTTCGTAGCTCGATTAAACATAGAACACCCGGCTAAAGAAAAACACGATACGCGATAAGGGCAGCGTAAAAGCCGACATTTTTCATCGATGTGACAATTCAGCAAAATGCCTTGCGGATTTATCGTCGTGATTATTTATGATCTGGTACGAGGTGTCGCCTGTTATCGCCGCATTATGGATTCATACTCCGCACAAGTAACGGAGAATACGAACCAGATCCGTTCTTAATTGTCAAAGATTTCCCATTGTCATTGCAACAGATGGTGAAATACGTACGAACATTGCGTAATCGCAAAACACGATTGATTAGTCGGCTGTTAATAATTCCACGACGTTTTTAAAACGAAATGAATTACCGCGTTGCTGTGTAATATGTCATATTCTGCAACTTGCATCATGGTCCCGAGCCGCTGCCAGCAAAAAATTAATGGGAAACTAATACCCGATACGTTGCAACGTAATCGCGGTCTTATTGTACTTTCTTGAGTGAATTACGTTCATAGAAACTTGAAAATATTCTAAATTATCGCAGAATTTTACCATTAAGACGTTGTATATAAAAATAGATTTACGATTATCAGAGTTCCTGATATTAGGCAGGAAGAAGAAAAAATATATAATTGGCATTGCTTCTAAAATAAATACTTTCGACGTAAAATGTAATTTTGTAACATTAACTATAAAGGTATTGCATCGTTATGTTTTTAACAGCCTATATAATCATATATGCAAATGACGGTTTTGTCAAGAATTATTCACAGTCTCTACATATGTCATTACACTGCGCAGAATTTATTATTTTATTTCGTTGATTATATTTTAAATATTGACTTAAATATATTTAAAAAAAAAAGATCATCGATAAGTACACTGGAGTATTATTAAGTTCCAGTATAAAATTAGTGTACACCGCTGTGAATGATTCATCAGCGTGTATTTCTTTGTAAATTGCACGAAGAGTAATATTCGCGGTGGCAAAAACTGTTCAGCTTTTCCGTTTCTTCCTCGCTAAGTACATTATGAAACCAACGACTCGTACGAAACGTACATGTATCTTCCCGATTTCGACATTACAAAGTACCAACTCGCGTTACTTATTAATCATTTTTTCTTATAATCTCACATCCACATATCCACCTAATCTAGAAAGAATCAGAAGCAAAGATAAAACAAAGAATCGAACGAGAAGTAACGTATGTTACCTTTGTGCGATAACTAAATTTCCATAAGAAACCAAATTTATAAACCAACCTAAAATGAATTTAACTCGATCGTGTCTTCGAATTAGTTAAAATATAATAAACGGGTTATCTGCGCGAGTCGAAGTTGATTCAATCTTAGCCTTTCGAGGGTTAATGCGCAAAAACGTCGATCGCGATTACATTTTTCAGCGCGTACGCGCGGATGCTACTCTCGCGCCAAGCAATAAAAGTGCAGGTGCGCATGCGCAAACGCAACCGCGCACGCGCAACGACAGCTCCGCTTCGGACGATTACATTAGCTCGACCGATGGCTATCGTTCCTGTACGCACGATTAAATTGATTTATGGGTAAACGTTAACGGCGGCGTTTATTTGTAGTTCGTAGGTTGGTCGGTCTTAGCACGGGAGAGTGGGTGAGCCCGCCATAGGAATTCGATGTTATCTGCTGACAGATACGAGATCGACCATTGCATGACGTGCGTTTTTTTCCATTACGATCGGGCAGTTTCTTTCGTTTCACGGGCTCGATCGTACGTGGTCACGGAATCAGACGGGAAAAGAGGTAAGAAATCGGGCAGAATGTAAAAGAGAGACAAAAGGTCTCGGGAGAAAGAAAAGGCAGGTTAATAGAGATGGAATATCTGTTAGACAGAAAGGTTAGAGAAAGATGGTGGATATAGATGGAAAATGTTTTAGCGAGGCACAGACATAGAGAATTTGTGCAATTTGCATTATAAGGAGCACGAGAAGTCACAGACCATTATCTACTGACACAGCGTCTGCGGGGAACTGTCCCTATGACGATATGTCGTTGACTGGACAGAGATTATGGCCGTAATAACGATAATGGCAATAAATGAGAACGAAACGAGAGAGAAATACTCTCGCGAACGATGGGCGTGTGCGTCGTGCGCTATATGGAAAGGCGGGTTTCGATCGGAACAGCGGTGGACAACAGCGGCGGCGGACTTAATTGAGAAGCGAGAGAGAAAAATACGGAATAATCTGTTGGTAGCGTAATAGCTGGGTCACCGGTCTGTCAATCTGTTCCACGGAGAGGGTGGAATGTAAGAAGTAGAGTCGCGCCTTGTTTCGCAATAATTCGTGTTCGGGTCCTGTGTCGCTCGTTTGTACGATGTTGGATACTGAAAACCGTGATTGGGCGCTTAAACGCTATATGTCTGTATACCCTCCGTTTATAAGTATTATTCGACACTTATAGAAACGAGATAAACTCGAAGGATCATTAGAGACTTGTTAAAAACTTTATGATTATCGTCTTGTTCGGAATTATAGGTTGCGAAAAGTCCGTATATTTTATGTTGGATATAATAAGAATCTCATAAATAATAAGATTGAATTTTTTATGGTATATAACGATATGTAATCGTATAAGTTTCGCAATTGTTGAAAACAATTTAGATTTATAGTTTCGATTAAATCCTTCGTGAAATTTAGTATTGATTTTACGATCTTTTACCTATAACAAACAGGACGTAGTTTAATGCTGGCTTCATTTAATGCATATGTATATTACAATAAAATTACTATTTCGGATGTGTTGTATTATATCGAATGCCCATTAAGAACAACCACAAATTGAAGCGACGACAGCTGACTTAAGTTACGATGGTTAATGTGTAATAACGTATCCCGTTTCAATAAATCATTCGGGTGTACTCGATCCTTGAGACGCGCAAAAACCAAAGGATAATTCGCAGTTGCGTATTTAGACTCGTGTAATGTACATACACTTCATTAAAAAGCACAAATAAACGAAAAGTAATTTGAACCGTAAAACGTTTACCTGAATCAAAACTCCACAATTTATTACATAATAAACGCTCCGAAGCACAAGCTAGTGAGATTAAAAATAGATAAAAGTATAATTCCTCCATAATAATAAGTTTTTACAACACAAATTTATTATATTTGTTTATCGATTTCAAGTTCGAAAACATCTATGTATGTATTTGTATCGGTATATTTCAGGAAAAGATTACATCAGACATCAAAGCTAATTTACATTACATTTAAATCACTAACAATCATCTTGAATTTGATCTACTTAACCCTACTATCAGCCAGACAATCGGAATTCTCAAGCATTCCAGACAAAATTCCGCGCGTCAGTCTCGATCGCCGGACCTTGAACATTTTCACTCGAGACAAAGCTTAGTCATTCGCAATGCCATCAAATAGAACCGAAAACACGTATCAACGTATAATATCGAACCTAATAGCCTGCACAATCAAACGGTCTCGAAACACTGGATCGCATAAACTTAACACAGTGGCAACATGCGAAATCGCGCGACACATAAACACGCTCGTGTTTTACGATGAAACTGACTCGCATAGAACGAAACCTACGTATACGGAACCAGACAGGTATAAATTCTAACATAATTGTAAAATAGACAACAAATCACCGGCCGTTATAGGTTGGCGCAGAATTTACGATAAACGCGCGTTTATTCGATCGGCGTCGGTCAGTGTTTCCCAACCTTTTTCATAGCCATATCGCCTTGAAATAATCCGCTAGATAATCTGCTATACCTTATTCCCGTAGAATTAAGAATAACGCTCAAAAATGTTATATAATCCTGAAAAATAACCGCGATGATCCCTCGAAAAACAGTTACGACCCTTTTAGGTGTAATGACCTACAAGTTGAAAATCCGGTCGTAGATTATACGCTCGATAACAGATAATAATTCTAAAAGATAAACGCGAAGAACAACACTCGTACACGACGTTATTCCATCGAGATACCTTGGCGACTTTAATTGAGAAATAACAGTCGACTTTTTGCCGGACCCCCTAATTTCATTTCGCTTTTCGACGATCGCTTCCTGCCTCGGTGGTCATACCAAGCCGGTTTCAATTAGATCCTCGACGCACACGGTGGATCGAATAAAAACACAGCGTCATTCTGTTCGTTTTTCTTGGATCGAACGTACCGTGACCAAAACACGCCTGAGTGAGGGAACCGGAACCGTGAGATGGTGTGGCTCTTGAGAAAGGTTTGCTGAATTCGAGGAATTAAATTTTTAATTTTTATCTCTCAAGTGATATCGTCGATCATAACAGTTTGAGTCACGTCTAAGTTACGTTACTTAATTTAAACATCTTTATCTCAATATCGAAATGATCAATTTATAACTCTCTAATTTAATAAATTTTAATAAATTTTAATAAATTTTACAGATCTCAGTAAGATTATTTAATTTAGAGTAGTTCGCTTTAACGCCAAAACTATCAAGAGTAGTCGAAATAACCAATTTATCGCTTTTCACGGAAATTTTATACATTTATAGATTTTTTTTAATACATTTTTATAGATCGATGGCGTTGATGGACGTGTGAAATTTTTGAAATGGACGAAGACGTTCCTCTAACGGTATCACGAACGAAGCTGGTGGTTCAAGTAATAATAGGTAACCAGTAGACTAGCAACGAGCAATTAATCGCGAGTGAACGATCAAGCTGGAACAGATCGGAGAATGCGTGCCTGGATTATCGAATGAATTTCCGCAGAAGACATCATGGGTGATCGCTAGTGAAAAATGACGTTACACTGGATTATCATAGACGTTCAGGTGTTATTACATTATCGTGGGAGATGGTCTATCGGCGATAAGTCGATATCGAAACTGGTTTTATGAAGCGAATAAATCATCGAAAGACGGACGATTACAAGATCTTTCATAACATATAGGATTTTGTCTCAAATCCAAACATGTATTTAATATTATTTATTGACACGATGAAACATTATATATAGGTTCTAGTCAAACTTTGTTTATGTTCTATGGATATACATAGTAAGGAAAAGATGAGATGCTTACTACCATATATATAGTTACAACAGACAAATATTATACTCGAATCAACAAAATTAAGAGAAAGAAGAAAGAGAAAGTTAAGGCTCGCAGATCCCTTTAAACTAGCAGCAACATTAATCGTCCTAGTTTATTCATTCCTTTTTTACCACCAATATATCTTACTTTATTGTCTATTATACTTGTTTCTATACTTGTTCTTGTTTCAAACAAAATAATCCCCCATCGAAATAGTTTGTCGTATCGCTCTAACGACGTGGAAATTTCGATTCGATTGAACTAAAGAACCGTCTATGGGATACTTTTCAACTGCACCGACTGAAAATACCAGACATTTGCCAGCTAGACCGGCAGGTACGTATGGAAAAAACAATTACGACTCGGTCCAGGAATCAGCCATGCGCGTCAAAAGGACTTTGTCGCAGTTCTCGAAGTCATAACAGACCAATTTTTTCGTTCTTTTTCCTATCGGCCGTCCACGTAACTTCCACGAATTTCTACGAACAGCCACAATTATGAAAGAAGAATAAATATTTGATCGTTGGCAGGGGTTTCGAAATTAAATTATAAGCAAGATACAGAAAGTACTCGAGGAATAAGAAAGATATTTCTTTTATTGAAAACATGACGTAATGATGCTGATAAGAAGAAGATAAATTCATATACGTGACCGTGTAATTTAAAAAAATGTAATTAATATATATTAAATTCATCGTTCCTTGATCCTGATGTGTTTTAATAAAATCAAACAATTTCCATGCGTCTCATATGTTCTCAGGTTTTATGTAAATGTTAACATTGCGGCATAAATTAAGTTTACTGTATCCTTCAGAAGTCATATACACTGCAACCTATCGTAATTTTCTGTGGAAATCTTTAGCATCTATTATATAAATTTCTAGAGCCTTTAGAGGGTTACAATAACAATAACAACAACAATAACAATAACAACAACAACAACAATAACAATAACAACAACAATAACAATAACAATAACAACAACAACAACAATAACAATAACAATAACAACAACAATAACAATAACAACAACAATAACAATAACAATAACAACAACAATAACAATAACAATAACAATAACAACAACAACAACAACAATAACAACAACAACAACAACAACAACAACAACAACAACAATAACAATAACAACAACAACAACAATAACAATAACAATAACAATAACAATAACAATAACAATAATTTGCCAATATAAAAACGCTATTCACTTCTATTACCCAAAACTTTTCTCTAAAGTCCATAAATAGTTCCCGTTAAATAATCAGTATACTTCGCAACATCTTGCACGCGAACGCGAAAAGTATCAAATTTTCTACAGTATCTCGCTCTCTCTATCAAACATTCGCTATAAATCTCGTGTTACAGACAATTCATTGCAAAATCATTTCCTATTACGTACCAGCCTATGATCTTCAATTCGCAAAAAAGATTTGAAATCATAGCCGGTACTTTCTCGCACTTTCATACAGACAATGCAAATTCCAGACGGTCAAAAAGAAGGAAAGGAAACTAAAGAAAAGTTGCAAGTCAAATTACAGGTAAGAGGCGTTTCGCGGCTGATCCGACATGATGGAAGAACGGATATCATTCGTTTGACGGCTGAGTTATAACGCGCAACCCATCTTCCAGATACGTTATAGTGATACGAAAAGCAAGGTTGATTTCCAAGTTGCAACTATGTTATTTACTCGTCGTTACGTTTTCAGATAATCGTCACAGTGTCTTTGCGTTTGGCTCGAGCATAGGAAACGACGTCGCTCTGTAGAATAAAGTCTGAACTATATATAGTTTTCCCAAAATAATTTCGATTTATTTAGTCAAAATAATAGTCATACGATTGTATAAATTTTATTATTCCAAATTTCAAATCACAGCAGAAAATTACGAAATTTAGGATCCAAAAATTCTTTCGATGTTTAGTAACCCTAAAACTCTATTCAAGTAGAACACACGAATAAAAGACATTCCATTTCATGCAGTCATTTATTTCTCTCATCCTTATCGTCTGTTTCTCTCTGAATTAGCCCATAACTCGTGAAATTTTATGTACACATATCTCGTGTCCGTACGAAACATTCGATAGAAATCGATGACTCTAAACAGATTCCAACGACAAGTCCATATCTTCTCTTCCTTCTTTTCCTTTTCTTTTCTCCATCGATCTTCGATGAAAATCTTGACAAATTTCCAAGAAGCTTCGACACGTTCAACGTCCACAAGATACTCTCATCTTCACGATTGACTAGTTTACGGTCCTCTCTCCTTCTCTCTCTCTCGATAAGTTTGTTTATAGTACCTTCAATAATTATACGACATGTAACGAATAAATCACGCTGAACCGTACTTGATTAACATATAGTACACGTAGAAGGGAAAAAATATTCTTCTAATTGTCAACTATCCTACGTACACGTGATCCAATCGCCATCTACGCTATAATAACTTGTTCTCCAGGCATTGTGATGGATTACCGTTAAACTAATCACGGGTTACGTAGTAAAATCGTCATCCTGGATTAGATGGAATTAAATTCCATTTTCCTCGTAGACACCATTATTTACTTACATAGTTTTATAATGCACCGTCATTGTCTCATCTGACGGCTGAATATTTTATATATTTTTAAACATTTTTGCATTTCCCGCAGTCTAATTATAAGAGTGCTTTGCAAAAGCGTGCATTTAAATAAACGTCTACCGTCGAACGACCAAGGTCTTTCGGTTTTTACCATTGTTCGTCTCTCCTCATCTATCTCTTTCTTCGACTTCTTGCGATTGTAATTACTGGCTGCGCGCTTCTTTATTAGTAAGATAATATCCGGAATAACGGTGGTCCAATGAATCAAGGAGATCACTGCGAAGTTCAACACGGAAACAATCACTTCTCAACTGGTGTGTGCCTAATTGTAAGTAGAACTGTTGCATCTCGGAAGTTCTCTTCGTTACGTATCTCTGCAGGTACCTCGCACGAATAATCACGCGAACCTTCATCTCGTTTCTCGAATTATTATTATTACAAACAGCGACCATACGCTGCTGTGTTAAATCACCCTTTCTTTTAATCTTTGATCTTAATCTGTGTTCTTTTTAGTCTGATTTTATTTTCTTCTCCTTCTTAGACGGAGCAAGGATGATAAAGTGAAATACGAGGGAGAATGGTTAGTACGTGTTAATTATTCAAACACCATTACTGTACACTAAAGACGCTATTAAATAGCACTTATTCGACAAAAATTAAGTGATTTATGAAGGCCAGTGATAAGGAATGTCATAAATTAATTCCGTTTCACGATATGAACATGAATAAATTCAAGTCACAATGTAGACCAAAAAGATTTCAACAATAGAGCTACTCGGTTCCTTCATCGTTCCTCATCCGTCTTGCTAGACTTCTACAGATTACCATCAACTCAGGAATCCAACTTTCTCGATAAAAGGCAAACAAATAAACGAGGAAGCGTAATATTAAACCATGCCAACTTCTTTTCTCAAATTCTTATACGCTTTTATACGTTTTAACTGCTTTTAAATGGATTCAATCAAAACGTGTTTTTATCGCCAGCAGCTATCGAACCAATTGATCCACGCGAATGTTTTTGCTAATACTATTGTTTACCTTTATTCAGGCAGAAACACGATCGCGTACTTACTTATTCTCTTTCATCATACTGCTCTAATTCTACTTAACTATTTATAATATATTCGCATGTATATTAAAAGTAGATATTTCAAGATGTTCTCATACATAATACCGTTCCTACAATTTGCGTTTAATTTCTCACGTATCTCTAGAAATAGTAAATTTATCATGTAAGAATCTTACGTAACGACTAATGTCAGATCATATAACTCATCGTGAGGAATTTTTTTTTTATTTAATAAAGAAAAAAGGCAGCGCAACGTACCAATAGAGACCCGATTAAAACTCGAAAGAACCACAAATATATAATCCAATCATGGTGAGAGTTTAAAATGGAAATACTCGATTTTTGTGTCTTCGGATTTCCAATAAACGCGTAACAATCTGCAATCCAATTATCAAACTAATTCGAAGCAGATAAAATCCGCTCGCGCCTAATATAAAATCGTTGCGATATCGGATCAAGGTTTTCCACGGACGTGCAGGCTTGTCCATGCTTGGCGCGCTCGCGAGAGGAAGGCTGCCATGCTAAATGTAACATTAGATCGGGCTGGTGTGCTCGGCTACAGGCGTATAATTATGAAACGTTAAAAATTTACAACCGCCACGTACGTACGTACGTATACACGGGAACGCCGCTGTAAACGTAATTACACGGGTGCACCGGTGCAACAGTACACACATAGATAGCTGGAACATGCGGTCTCGCGTGGCCAGTCCGATAAACGGCCAGCAAGCCAACAGCTTGTCGCAGCGTATCACGGTTTCTCTGTTCCGAATGCAAATCAGAATACGACTCCAGAGAGGAGATGAAAAATGCTTGGTTTTATACCCGTTTATCTAATCTGTTAAGTAAAAATGTCAAGTTAAAGCCTTAATTGATATTGTCGAGTCTACGAACGATTGTGAGAGTTTGAGTTATGCTATTATGTACGAATATGTGGATGCTCTGGTCGATTTGTATTGACAAGTAGATAAATGTTACTAGTACGAATGAATTAAGAGAAATTAATGATCAAAATCGATACCTGCTACGATGTACAATGATCTCTCTTTTATTAATATTCGTACTGAATCTCCTGCTTGGAGAATTATAAACGCCAGTTTCTTCGTTGCATATTGATTAAGAAAAAATAATCTCATCGTAGTTCTATTTATCCGCAATTTTTTAATCGACGCGTTGACTGCGGGACCGAAGTTGCATGACCACTTAGTGTGACCGAAATTTTGTTTCTTAACGCGTCGAGTGCTGATGACGCCAACGTGACTTTTTATTAAGGGGAAAAAAGTACTTTGAACTGTGACAATCCAATAAGAAAAATTATCGATCGTGCTAATTCGATATTCATATCCGACCAAGAACAGGTGAGAACGCGGCGGTACAAGAGGTGGAAGTTTATGAAATCAGCGGATGACGACTGAGAGTAAATATGTGTTCGCTGGCGCGTCGGGACAGGAACAAAGCGAATGGAGATCCCGCGGCGCTCGCTGAACACTTTATCGGGCTCATCGGATCGCAGAACAAGCGCGAGAGCGTTCGTGAACCAAGGTGTAATTAGAAAAACGAGCGGATTTATATTTTCAACCGGCTCGTTCACCGGCTACCATTAGCGAAACAGCTGTTAAAGGCGTGCATTTACTTATCGTTGCAACGCTCGCGCCTACGTTTCTACGAGACATTTCTACGTTTCTTGTCAATCGAATTATCTTTCCATATCAATATCCTTGCTTTCGTTTCAATCTTTTATCTCCGATTCGTTATAGGGTTGCTTAGATAAAATATTTGAAAAATGATTAAATAATGTATAATAAATAGCGTATCGTCTATTTGTATAGGTGTCATTTTGAAATAATTTTACACTGAACTGCCTGGACAGGCAAATGATTTTTTGTCAAATTATTTCGTTATTTAAGTAGGAAACTTTTTATTTAATTCATATTTAAATAAATTTTTCTTCTTTAATAATCTCTCAACTAGTTTCTGGTTTTATTAATATATCGATATTAAAACAGCTGCGTTAGAAATACAGAGTCTCGTGCACACAGGTTTCAATGAATAATTCATTAAATATTTAGTAGCTGAAACTAAAACAGTTCCGAGGAATGGTACATAACGTATTCATAAAAGGTTTCTATAAGTGTTCGAGTATTTTCATGAGCCACCGTAGTTTCGCTACCGCGACCGGATGGTGTATAATTAGCGGCGAACAAAGGATGTGGAACGAGAGTGTGTGCGAAAAAACGCGTGTCCTGGGACCGATGGAAAGAAAGTGACCGACGCCCGTATAATATCTCCGCTACCGTAAAAACAGGCCCGTCGACAGGTTTTCGAATCGAGTTACCGCTCGACCAACCAACCGAATGAACAATGAAGAACGACGTGGCGGAAGAGGCTGAATCTTCTTTGAAACACCTCCCTGACAAAGGAATGTCGCGATTAAAATTTGTTGCACGTGAAACTGAGGTTTTAAATTAAAAGATCTCTAGCTCTTGACGATAGTGACAGACTTTTTGAATTTTATATGAATATGAAATAAACATAAACTCGTGTATTAAAATTGAATTTATAAATACACATTGGTCTCGATCTCATAGTTAGATAACGTTAAACACGTACGATACACGCAACGTGAGTGAAAAGATTGGTTCCAGCGGAGAATCTTAAGAATCCTCTTCAATATCGTTATAATAACCACGAGTAAAAAGCGAATATGTGTGAGAAGGCAAATTTCTCTGTTGGAAGAATCTTCGACGTGTTGTCCAGAATTTTCGCGGGCGTTAATAAAAGCCGTAAACACTTGGTCGTGAAGTACGCGTATTATAGGTACGTCGAACCGACAGGGCCGACAGGGCCGACAGGGCCGCAGAGGGATATTGAAATCGACTGAATGGGACGAGTAATGAACAGTTTAAAGAGCGAGCTTAAATTGCAGGTTGCGAGAAAACGGTCCTGCCCGGTGATTTATTGCCGTGGTTTTTGGGCTTTTATCGCCTTTTATTGGACATTCACGTGGGGCTTTAAGCGCCGCCTTTGTGAAAAGCGAGTCCACTTGGAGCTGAAGCACTAATGTACACGTATTTGTAGTACAGCTATTTACCAAATCACAAGTATTTTATATATTATTTCCTATATCACAAACAGACTGTGGATTTTTATACATTTCTAGAAAAATTTGAAAGAACAAAATTAAAGGGGCAAAAGTATAGTGGAGCTTTCTGTAATACTTGACAGGTAAAACAATTTTCTACCGACCTATTTTTACTTTTTCAGTTATACGTAAAAATCCGCGGTCTAATCGTAAATAATTAATCAACGTTACTATCTCTTGCCATTGTATATTAAAGCAATAGTATAACTTGGTAAAATTTTATAAACCCTTTGGGAATGCCGCATGAAAAGCAATAAAGATTTGCTATTGGCATAACTTGGTAAAATAACAGAATTTTCTTACACAATAATGTTCTTACGAAATTGATATTAATGTTATTAACTTGATGCGCTGTAACTGTCACTGTGGAAGTTTCTTCGTGAAATTTCTTGACGCCAATTACCTTTCCATGTAACCAATAAACAAGACAAACACATATATTAACTACCCAGATATATATGGAGTACTTTCAAATATATTGAAACAACCTAAATTTATTATAATTACAATGTGAAACTCCAGTCACCCTTTAACATTTTCGTAATGCATGAAATGCTATCCGGTTTGTAAAAGAAAGAGGAAAAGGAAGGAATAAAAAGATACCTGACCGTCGCAAAAAATTTGGCGCATAAATAATCAACGATCGATAAACAAGCCAAAAAGGAAGTACGTTCTTTTTCTACCAGCGAACTGCACCCGTGTAAGTGCTCCCTTGGCATAATTAAGCACCGACATACGCGAGAGACATCGAAACTGGGTCTTGTCAAGGAAGTGGTTTATGTGTTGCACGTGCACCGGTGTAGCACCGTGCGTCCATTAATATACGTGCCTTATGAATACGATACCCCGACACGCTAGAATTTCGAGACTCGCCAAGGAATTGAAGGAAACCCGCGTAAGAGCGAAACAACTCCATAGGGAAACAACTACTTCTCAATGAACATACGGTTATTTACTTGATACTTTTGTTACACATAAATCTCCTCAACCTATCGTACAATTGCGATGTGAATATATTCACTTTCTATTCAAGATGTTAATTATACCGTAGGGAGTCATAATACTCCGTGTCCTCAACAAATAATTAATCTCCCCTAACATTTATAATTTATAAATCGAATCGGGAAAACACTTAAATAAAGATAACAATTAAAAATCATCCAACCTTTCCAATATATTCTAATAATTTCAATATAATCTAATATTTCCAATATAAGAGCTCAAACATCCACTCGTATTTTTTTCCACTCAATCGTCAAAGTTCCCACACTTTCCAACAATAACGCACACCATAGTCTATGTGTATATGTAGATGGCATTCACCGGACACATACGAGCGCGGCTATAACACTTAAAGGATTAATGGTTCAACCATACGAGAACAACGCTGCGCGTTCAATCTCTGAAACAGCGAATAACAAACGGAAATAAAATAAAGGAAAAGGGAAAAAAATGGGGTCAGCAACGCGGTCAACGTTCGTTCGAAAAGGATTTCGAGCGAAGAAACGAGAAACCCATCGAGATTTACCGTTAAGCGTCAAAGCGTAAAACCACGTGTTCGCGGCGATCTTTGCAACGGGCTTGTGCACTTGCCGCGAAAAAGGAGGAAGGAAAGTGAAAGTATCGAGGGAAACCTTAACAATGTTTCCACGTTTACCGAGATTGTCAAGGTTGCCCGATCAACGCCGAGACTTTGTTAGAATTTTATCTGCCGATCGTTTGAGCGGATGCTTTTTCAAATCGTGTCTGTTATTATTATCAGCATCGCGGATCGCGCGAAATTACTCATAAACGTAAGGAGACATTTGCAAAGATCGTACAGTGACTCACGAAAGTGCTTGAACAGGTATCATAGAAAATTGTTATATTTAACCATATAAAACACGTTGTCATTTCATTAATACTGCAACGAAATACGATTGTCATGATTATATTGACGAAATTTGAAAGCAATCTGATATTAAATGTTGCAGGATACTTGCAACAAAACGGTACAATTTTGGTACGACAATTGAAAAATGAAAAGAGAACCTGTGAAGTTCAAAGATGCAAATCTTTTAAATACAAGTAACAGATTACAGATTTTAATTAGTAAGCAATATTCTAATATCTTCAATATTTTAATATTATGATGAGTACTACAAGTACTTTGAAAATTCTTAAGAGGATGAAAGAACGCTAAATTTAAAAACTGCCTGTATCTGAAAAATAGAAAATACGACTTGAAGTATTTTCTTCCTATAGTCTTTGTATCGATAAAAAGTTCTTACCAATATTCAAATACCTTCACGATCTACTGTATCTCGCCGATCTATAGATGCTCGTTCGAAGGGATCGATAACCTACTTTGACATCAGCGCTACGAAAAACGCGTGGAATGGTGTCACGTGTCTTTGCGCGGGAATCGTACGATTCTGCGCAAGGACGACGAAGATAGAATCGTTATCGCGCACGCGCGCTGCGGCACTGTTGCCGCATATGGCACGCTGTTCTACACGAGGGAATTTGTAATTCAAACGCAAAAAGGATAACACAGCGGAACGTATTGAATCAACGAGAACGAGCGTTTATACAGAACTTTTATTAATGCGATTTATCGTCAGCAATAAATGGACAATGTTCCCGCGACAATACTGCACGCCATATCGAAGTAACGCCTGTGTAATTGCCGATAAGATAATCGCGATTAACCGTTCACCAGTTAGCTGACGAATTTAATTGCGCGACTAATCTTATGATATTGAAACAGCTTCTTTAGGTTTGCTGTTTGCTAGACATACTTCAAATCAAGTTATGTTATATGTCGTAAGAAATTAGAGATTGAGAATTGTTTACCAACAGCAAACTATGTAGTTTCATTAACCTATATACAGAAGAATTAGTAATTCTGAAAGTAAAAGATTCTTAAAATCTAATCCTTTCCTTTTTTCGAATAATTGATGCATTAACGTATTATTAATTTTCAGTATCATATTCTTGAAATTACTTATACACATGCTTATATATAGTGCAGAGTTATCTACCCGTAAACAAAATAAAATAAATAAATAACTGAACTATAATTCACAAAAGAAGAACATTCGCATCACCATCTATTCAATTCTCGTTCCCTGGACAGACTCAAAAATTACTAACCTACTCAACGTAGTGTCCGTATACTGTATGTTCAGACAGCGCCAGTCAAAACCCTATCTCACGCGAAAACGAAGAAAAGAGTATGTGCGATGGTTTGACGGGTTCAAAGATAGGCCCTGTCGAACTACACGGAAATACGATCGATCAAAGATGACCTCCATACAGGCTTCCTTGACAGCGAGAAAATTCACGTGTTCGCAGCCTTATATCGGCTGGATTGGAAGAAAAAAAAGGTTAGGCGCAGAGATCGATCGAAGAAGATTCCGTAGTAAGCGCAATACCGTTCGTGCGAGCAAACTGGTCGGAGGAGTCGTTCCTTCGAGGAAGTACGGCGAATCTCTCACGGATCTCGAGTTTGCTCATCTTTCGCCGGGATCGAGGCCTGCGTCAAGGACTGCCAGACTTCGAGACGAACGTCCGTGCGCCCGTTCGCTTGTATCGGCGCGTGACGCAACCAGATGCCAGATTCTGCCGGAGGATCGAGTTTTGCGGATGCTACCGGCTAACGGTCGCCTGTGCACACGTTTACCGGGACCTCCGTGGCTTTTTGGTGACGTCAGCGTCAGTGAATGGAACGAACGGTGGTTGGAAACGCGACCGATGGAGGCGCGACTTGTCGGAGAGTTTTGATTTATTGTACATCGATCAACAACATTCAATGGATATTTCAGAGCCGAGTACTTCTATTGCCGGCGACAGGCGATTAATATCGTCCTTGTTCTCCGAGGGAAGCTTTTTTACCATCCTTTGTCGATGAAACATCGATGTTTCGATGAATTACGTGTTTGCCGTGAATGGATTTTTTTAACGCGTTATCTGTCGATCAGGGAAGATCGACTATCGGTAAATTATGATATATGTAGTTGCACTGGTCATTGACTAAATAATGGGACTTCGTATCTCACATACTGAAATACCGACATTGAAAAAAGCCAAAGTGTTTCTTAACGCCCTCTGCGCCTTCGTACGACCAACATAGGAGTTATATTTTCAAGCAGCAAGGCAAGTATGCAAGGCAAGTATTCAACTCGATCGAAAACGATAAACACTCTCTACCATAACTCTCCGTGAAAAAGTATTTTGTTCATTGTTACAAAAATGTAAAATTTGACACTTGAAAGTATTAATAAAAAACGAAATTCGTTTCATAAAGAATTATGCTACTTATCTACCTAATAATACTTTATTTAAAATATCACTCTTAATTTTGCATATTCTTAATTACTGTTACTTATATCTTATTTAAGTATTCAAGTACTTATTCAGGTACTTTCAGGAACAGATTAGTGCTTCTAGAAAGCAATATTTTTTAGTAGTATTAAATATTCCTAGGAAGCAGCAGTTTTAAACAAAACATTGAAAACATCATTTACTAATTCCAAAAACTCTAATTGAAAATCTAATTTACCTTACTTAGTAAAAATCTAAAGGTTTCTATGCGTCTTACCCATGTAAACATCTGAATATAATAAAGAGAAAGAATGGGAAGAATATTGCATGAAACGGTTCCTTCAAAGCCTTGCATACTACCCATGTTGCTTAACATAAATTTAATAAAAATGTTATACTACAAATTACAATATTATAAAGTTAATTATAACTTTTAAATCTAACATTAAATGACCGGGAACGAGATAAACTTTAATATATATTAATCTCCAAGAAATTCTAACAATTCATAATCAAGATCACTAAAGATAATCGCGCTGTCATAATTCCTAACACTAAAACAAACACGATTATCATTCTTTCGCAACTCTAATCCAAACCGTAATCATTCTGTCGTGACACTAATAACAGCCACGAAATTTTTCCGCAACTCTAATTCAAACGTAATTAATTTCTCGCAAACACTAATAAAGAAATCGCGATTTACCCAATGTGGTTGAGGACCGACATATATATCGACCAGAAAAAAAAATACTACAACTACAACTACTAAAAGCGAGCATAGTGACAAAGTAGTAACGAATGACTTTCCATGCTCTGGGTGATCCAGAGGATGGAAAGCCATTAGTAGTTGCTCTCTTGAATGGCAGTTTGCCGAGCCTCTTCGGCTCGTAGCCTCTTCTTTCATCGGGCGCAATGCCCGCTGAAACTTAGATCTGGACTCGAGTCTTTCTAATCGCAAAATAAAAAATAACTTACAAAGGTGAAATAAAAATATAAATCGCGGATACTATTCCCCGTGCACATGGATGAACAAGGATCATAGTGATCATTGCCCGTTCGCATGTGATGCTCGAGCAATAAATAAACGTTCGCTTCGAGACCCACTCGCGATCGCGACCACGATATTCGAAAAATCGATGGATAAAGCCAGAGACGAGTTTCTCCACTCGTGCCAGCTTTACCGTCGACTTTTCAAATTAAATTTCCTGAAACAGGTTGGACACGCGAAAACGCGCCTACCCGACCAGAGACTGTGCCAACCTGCCCGGCCCTACCTACTTATAATTAACATTCACACCAGAAAGTAAGCTACCTATCCTACCTAGCCCTATATTTAAAAATGGCAAAACAGTCACACCAACACACTCACTCCACGATTCTCTCACATACTACCCGGGCGCAAGGACCTACACTAGAGAGACGTCCCGGGACGTCTCCGACACCCGAGTTTGACACTCAACTTTTATACTCTAACTTTTACGTACCATTTTCCTGAAATCGACTGACGATGGCTAGCGACCATTGCGTAAAATGTAATATAAATACATGTATATTGAAATTTTAATTATGTTTTTAATATATTTCAATGTTAACTTTAATTAATACTCATGATCATATTGTATAAATATTCATAATCTTGTATTATATCATTTGAAAAATTAGGATGTTCTTAGACTAAATGGTATAATATTTGATACCATTGTAATTTAATATTATTATATATTACTACTGCATTAATAACACTTGTGAAACTCATTAATATTTCAGAATTATATGGGTTGGAATAATAAGAAAACGACGTAGTTCCACGACCTAACCACACACACAATGTAGAAAATACGTCATGCACGATACACTAACGCAATGTCAGTCGCTGAGACAATGTTAAACATATAAACTATAGTCATCATGCCCACTGCTTTTCTCCCACCCAAGTAGCACCTGAGCACGTGAGTGAGATCCTGGCAATGGACATGGAAGGGGTTAAACCTGAAAATCCTAGGCTAAAAATATGATAAGCGTATCTATTACGTTTTGTATCTAACGGGCTAATATTCGTTAATTAAAGTCTACTTTATACTTTATTCCATTAATTTAATGAATTACTGAAATGCTAAATTTGAATGAAGAGAGTTAATATTTATTCGCCTGTTTTTTATTATATTTCAGAAAATAAATTGAGCTTCAAAATAATCCAAATAATATTTATATCAATAAATAATAATAATAAACTCTACATGAAATATTAATAAAAATATCCTCAAGCAATTCCTTCATCAAAACACGTCTTTGGAAACTAAGAAGCATTCAAAACTTGTTTTGATTCTGAAATCTGCCTGTCGCGAAGTGTTTTCTTACACGTAAAATTTGATACATTCTTGGACGGACAAAATTAGACTCCATACCTTTATATTTCACATTTAAAATTTTACCAAAATTTTACTATCTATGGAACTCAAACAATGAAATTGTTCCACATTACCGTAAAACAGAAGATAAAATTAAATATCATTTGTAACAAAAATCAATAATAGCATTAACAGTAGTTATAATAATTTCAATCATAATTGCAAGTTTCATAATGAAATGTTCATACTCTTTGTTTACTCAAATATTTGTTTTTTGGGTATTTGATATTTGCAAATATAAAATCATCCTGAATATACTTTGATTTTACAAATAATTATTATCAATACACTCCGTGATTTTCAATCATAGAAATATACATTAATTATCAGCACTGAGTTATTTATATCAATTTTTTATATAATATTAATTATGTCAATATGATACTCTCGTCTATTAATTCTTAATGTGTTATTATCAACATTCGAAAACGCGGTGTGCAAGAAAACCTATCCTGAACTGATAAATAAGACACATACAAGAAAATGTTACTACTCACGAGTATAATAAATACCCGCGGTCACTATGCTCGTCAAAAATTCTACGTGATACAACCAGTCACCCGTGTCGATTCGAACCTTTCATCCCATAACATAATTGAGTGACCAGAGGAACAAAAATGCATGCAACTCACGATTAGTTGCGAAGAATGTTGTCATCGATGTATTGTGCCCTATGGAACGTCATCGCGAAGCCTATCATCAGACAGGAATCGTTGAATCCCATGAAAAAAGCAAAGACTGAAAGAAATCTATAACAAAACATAGAATATTATTGTATAATTCGTCCTTAAAGACAGTGTTAATTATTTTGAAAGTTTGAAATAATAGAAGATTGATCTCTATAAAACATAAAATTTTAATAATAATAATCAATTTAAGAATGAAAAATTTTAACTTGTCAAATTTTCAATCAGATTCCATTTTTTAATTAATTATAGTTGACATAAAATACAAGGAATTAAATGAAGTACAAAATACAAAGTTACTTACATTCTTGGGCTTTTAAGCATCACTAAGTCCTTTCCAGGAAACAGGAAGAAAAGAAAGGAATGAGAAACCTTTAACAAAATTTGAATTCATATATATGAATAATTCCTTCTAAAAAATATGACGATTGGTTAAGAATGTATATCGATTAAATATTAAATAAATGTTAGCAATTAACCAATAGAAAAAGAAAATAAACATATAAATACGTTTTACTTTATTAAAATGAATCAAATGTTACCATTAATCATCATGGCGTCCTTTTGAATTTTATGACGCCATTTGTAATTTCGTTGCATCTCCTTAACATCTTTTCAAATTTCCCGCGTAGTCGAACAATAATCTGCACAAAAAGAAGCCAAAACATTATAACAAATGTATAAAAAGCAAATTATGTACAAAATGAAACAATAATCAAGCTCAAATTGCGTCTTGAAGGCTCATTATACGATCTACCGGCAAATATAATAATCAACAAGACGATCGAATAGATAATCAAATAATAAATTATTTACTATAAATTATTCAATTAAAAAACGTATGATAAGTAAGCGAAGTTATAAAACCGTAAGTGATAAAAGAATGATTATGAAAATATATACTACGTAGCCACGGAGTGACACCGATACACATCTAATCGCTTCGAAATTTGACATTAGACTGAACCCCTACGGCGTAATTTGCCCTACGAATTTCGGTTGGCGAGGAGTGGGGAAACCCCCCGGCAAGTTGATCACGTACGAACAGAAGTCGTCAAATTCCTGCAAAGGACGTTTTCAGTAGTAATACGTATTTCAATACAACGTCTGAGCTAATACGTATAATTTGAACGAACAGAATTTATGGTTTCTTATTTTATTTCTTTATTTATCATGTCTTAACTTAAACAATACAAACTACTATATTGAAAAAATTATTAAAGATAAGGAATAAAACTACATTCATGGATAAAATATTCTGCATTTTTAATTTACAATTTTCCAATACACGTATATAAAATATAAGTACAAGCATTCACAAGTAACACATTTGCACATGTTTTTAAATATTATCAAATCTGAAGTTCTTCTTGTAAAATATTATACCTGTTTTTTAGGCTCTCATATCAGGGTTGAAAAATATTTTTTGAATTGATAAATGTGAAAGATTTACCATTTCGATAATTATAATTTACATATTATATAAATAAGGAAACTTATATTAAATTTATATTTTCAATATAACATGTATAGATTGAAATTCATATTAGAAACAGAAATTACAATCATCATTTTTAATCGTCGAAAAAAATTATAAAACCTTTAACAACACTCCACAATTACAAACACAATTGCAAACATAACACAACTCGTTCAATACATATTATTTTCTTCGTTTTAGTTAGTAAATTCGAATATTGTGCGTGTATATGCGTTATACGTACAATAAATCGAATTTGATTATAATTTGATACATCTCAGCTTGATGTCCTTTAGTCTAATAATTTAATTTTTACTATATCTAACGCAGCAACATATTATAATAGAATCCGATTACAAATTTCCATTCATATTATTCGATACATTCCACACATGTATGTCAAAAGTGACACAATTCAACACAAGTTTTTCAGGAAAAACGAAACACTATTTGCAAGCTAAAATGGAATGTGTAATTCTCCATTTTCAGTCCTGGAAATCCTTTGACGGTTTTGATCTTCTTCGATCACATGATTAAATTATTTTGATACGATGATACTTATTGTGACACTTTTGAAATACACGTGCGATTTGTACGAAATTATACAATATCCATCAAAATATTTTAGTATATTATAAATTTAGTATAAATATTAAGTGCTCTGTAAATAATTATCGATTATACTCATCTTAAAATATATACATGCAAACACATCTTACCAAACATTCATACCTGTATATGTTACAAACACATATAAAGCTTCTTATTCCTCGCACCACATTCTTCAAAAATAAACAGAGAATAACGACGACAATCACATTCATTCTTCAAACATTTCGAGCTGATGTCTCCGCGGTATTTTGTGGAGTATTAGGTGTACGATAAATTCCACTGAATAAAATAGTACGAGTTGGTTTCTCATAGATGAAATACAAGAAAGGATGATTCGCATTAAAAATTGCCGGTTGCAATGGTCGTCCAGATCGGAAAGTGTAGAGAGCAGTAGCTGCGGCTGCAGTGGTGCCCTCTTCAGTGACTTCGATTCGCGCACGATGGACAGCGTCGCCCAAATGCAATGGTTCTTCACCATCCTCAACGAAACCTCGAAGATTGGCAGCATTAGGCATTACCAATTCGCCTGCACCGATAGCATGAAGCAGCGTTCTTATTGGAAGATCCTTTTCGACTTCAAATCGCGGTAAGATAACATCGACTTGTTGAGGTGGTATGCCGGAATCCAAGAGATCGCGGAGTTCTGTGGATCCTAATTCGGTGGAAATGCGTTCTATTAGTTGACGAACACTGTCTCTTTCCCCGTTTTGTTCAACGTTAGCGGCTGATTTTGCGACGGAAACAGATGGTGGAAGAAGGACGAACATTGAGATTTCGTTGCCTTTGTACGGCAGTTCTAGCACGTGCGCGCCAAGTACTTCGGAGACGACTGTAAGGAAAGATTATTTGTATTTATTTCTATTTATATATATTTGCAATGATATAATATGATTATAGCTTTTCTAAGCGGGCAAAAGAATATAAATCAGAATTATTAGTCTTGTAGAGACGTACTTACAGCACTTGAACTGCAATGTAAGATCAGGTGGTTAAATTTTGGATATGAAAGTTTATAACATACAATGTCTTGTCCCATTTTACTTACAAAATATATACAGTATACTTTAGAAGAGAACCAATGCGGATTTAGAAAAGGAAGAGGAGTGACCGACGTGGTATTTGTGATAAACCATATCATATACAGTATACCCGATTTAGAAACATTCTTTTTCTTTCGAAACTGATGATTTATTCTGACTAAAATTTTTAGTTTGACTTTTATTTATTTGACCAAACAGAGTTTGTCACAATTAAAACGTTTTGCAACCAATTATAAGCATATATAAAAAGATCAATGTAGAATATATTATCATACTTATCCTATTTTGATTAAAAATTTGAATTATACTCTTTTTGCCCACCACAAATTTCTGTAGATAAATTTTAGTTTTTCATAAATTTAAAATGTGTAACTTACGATGATTGAAATGTCCTGACTGCTTCATGAATGTAACCATGGAATGTTGAGAGTTCGAAATGTAGAAAATATCTTTCTTAGAATCAGTTGGATCGAAACGACTTTCCCAAAGACCTTTGAAGTATACTGCGTTAGCCAGGACCAAATCAGTATCTTCTCCAATACTGTTAACAGGAAGAAGATCGCGGATATGTCCTTTGGTCATGTTGCTCACCCATTGATTAATGTGATCACGAACCGCGCTTGGATTAGTATGAAAATCAGTCTTTTCCAGTTGGTCTCCAAATAAGTCCAACATACATTCTCGTACTTTTCTCGTGCTCGATACCCATAATCGATTCGCTGAGTTGTACTCGTAACCTCGTGATGAATTCTGAATAAAGGAAGAAAACTAATTTAATGATTCATTCTCTAAATACTTCGATGCTGTAATTTTAATACTATAAAAAAATTCTGATATTTTGGGATTACATTTCCTATTTATACCCCTTATTATATTAATTATTACTGCATCAAAATTCGTTAGCAGTAGTACAGAAACTATTATTTACTTGCAATCGTCATAAATTTCATTGTTTCCAAACATAACTTTTACAAAATTATCTAGCTACTAAAAAATAGAAAAATTTCAAGTAATGTAAAGAAAGATATTCTTCACCCGAACATTACAGTCGCACCAACTCGTCACGAACAAAGGCAAGAATTATATAACCGATTAAATAAAATCATTTACTTTATGTCATCCGTCCACGTCGAGGAAACAAACATTATTCACGCGTTACATTCATAACTTTTGAATAAGAAATTCTATAGAGCTATGAGGTCGAAACGCTTCCTACTTGAATTTCAATAAGTTCAACTACCTCAAAGTATCTAACTACACAGACTACCAAGTCTAATCCGTTAAGAAGTGAAACAATACCTAAAAATTACGTAACATTACTGGCACACATATTGCTTTGTTAAAGTACAAAAAAATATATTAAAACAATATATAGCATTTAAATAGTCAAACTTACTGATAAAAAAAGGTGATTTCAAGTAAACTTTAAAGACGAGAAAGAGTATTGGACAAATCCTTATAGCTTTCGTTCATAATTATAATTTTAAAAAGCAGAATTTATTGTTGTTACTATTGCGCAAAGGGGTCCTGATGTTACGGTTATGTGGCTCGCCTTGGAATACTTGCAAACATAAACGTTAAATTGTGCAACAACTCCAGCTAAATCCTCACCTCTTGGTCACCTTGATTCTTGAGGGAATTCTCGTAAGCATAATATCGTTGCACGTCGACCTTGGACAGATCGTTAGGTAGATGCAAGGCTTTTTTTAAGGAGTCCTCAGTAGTGCCTCGAGCACCGAAGTACGCCAAGGTCAGAGCCTGATGAAGACTATGCGGACTGTAGAAGATGTTGCCGCGCGATTCGATCAAAGACATCTTCTTAAGAGTATCGAGAGCGAATTCGAATCTCGAGTTGACCACACCTTTCTTTGAGCCAGCGCTCATCGTCGGAGGACTGTCGTTTCCGGTAAGACATTGTGCTGATACGTAAGTTACCAGCAACAGTACTGGTAACACCGACGTTGCCTGAAAGAAAGAATGATTGTTAAGAAAATAATATTTTAAAAGTTTCTGAAGAGTTTTCTTCTTGAAAACAGTTGAATTATTGATAATAAGAAAATATGAATCTTTTAAAGTATAATAAGGGGAATTGTAGGTATAAATTAGTTTGGAATAAATATTACTATTTATTTGTTAGGATTTGTTTGATGAGCACGGTACACTTGCAGCTTTTTATGGAAAGAGTATGAATGGGTGCTGGAGCGTTTGTATATTTTAAGTTGAAAGCAAAATATTTTTATAATATCAATACTTAGAAGTAAAAAATCGAATATACAATTATATAACTATGGTGAAGTGAAACAAAGAACGTAAAGGAAAATACGAAAGACCAGAAACTAGAAAATTGAAACGAAATACATGCGTAGCTTACGCAAAGTTAAATTACACCCTTCGAAAACGTCTACGGACATTCGAGTAATTTCCTGTATCATTATAAAACTGCGAGTGAACGACATTTCCATTTTATCATTGTGTCATAGTTGTTACTAGCCTCCATTATCGCACAATTACAACTTCGCTATGAACGAACAATATAGCAGAAATTCGAAGATAATCCATGATTGAAGAGTATCCATGATTTAGTGAAAATTGCTTAAAACGATTCGTACAATTGACTTTCTCTATAGTGTAGGAAAAAAGCGAAGGTATCTTACCGGAAACATTAAAGAAAACAAATAAGATGAGGAAAGTATTTTCAATCCTGCAGCTAGACGTTTCGCAACCCCTTCACATTTCGAGAGCCATGACCTCTAATTGTAATTTATACAAGTTCTGAGATCACGATCGTAAGGTCAACAAATAAATCGTCACACACGTCATCCATATCTACGACACTTTTATGTCAAACGGGGGAAAAGTTTCGTGTAGGAGTCACGCTCTAGTTAATCACAATAACATACTTTGCAATTTTAGTGGCATCAGATACACTTATTTAGGGTAGAACTGGTTTTGTGCCCATGATAAAAGATTATGACGAAATCAGTATCTACTGTTCGTCAAAATACAAGTTTGGAATTTTTAAATTTCTTTTGTGAAAGAATAAATTTATGTTAAAATAGTTTGTTATGTCAGATTATTTTATGTTAAAAATAGTTCACAATTGGACAACGTTTGAATTAAATTTGTACTACTTGCTATAGAATAAACTGATACTAATATTTTACTTATCTATTATTAATTTTTCAATCCATTATCAAAATTATATTCATGCAAATATAAAAATATATTTGACATCAATTTTACAGAAAATTTCATATAATTTAACATAAAGTTTAAACATTTATAATCTCTCTGCCCTAATCTGTATTTTATTATATGAAAATACTCTAGTTTCTCACTAACATAAATATTATCTACCATATTATCAACAAAACACCTACCATTTTAGCAAGGCTACTATATTTTTAAAATTACGACATTAGTCGATTATATACTTGGAAATACCATCATCATTTTTTTAAGAAACATCAACAAAATATTGACCCATTGGGAAGTTTTAAGTTTATAATTTTCTTCTAGAAATGTCATTGCCGATATTTTTCTCCGCGAAGAATTCATCGGTCTTCAAAAGAATTACTAAAGAACGGTATAAAATAGAAAGTAAAATATTCTGTTAATGATTAGGGCTAACTTTGATAAAAACGTAAGATGAATATGTTTTCTCGAAGGGTTCGGAACGCAATAGTAAAATTAGTGAAAATTACACGATCTGGGACGAAAGCAAGATAAACTTTGAGGCGAGTGAAAGCAACGAGCAAACCGTGACATCATAGTGTCCGGCTTTCTTGGTTGAAATTGAAGTATGACGAGCCTCGTATGACGAAAGCAAGAGAAAACACAACCACGCCTGTACAGTTTGTTCCTAATAGCATACTAGTTGTGGCACGTGGGAAACTTGCATGAATTATTCCACTTTAATTTCGCCTTATGCAAATACTAATACAGAATTTACGTAATTTCGTATGCGACTTTCCAGTTCCTCGTTTGACAACCTTCAATTTCATCCCATTCCACTGTTTACTATTTCATTATACGTTCTTCGGAACGATTTATGAGATCCTTGATTTATGAGAATGGCATCGTGTAATTTCTATTTTACACCTTTCAAGATTTTCTCCTATTTCCACGGAGTACTTTTACTTGTTTCAGTACTTAAATATTTATTGCCATTTTCTATTTGACTTGCTGTATTCTTTTTTTTCATTATGTATCTATCACTTGAATTTATTATCTTCGAAATTTGTACCCTTTTTACAAAAATGTTTCATCTTATGTTAGAAACAAAAGTGAAAATAATTTATTACGATACTGCGGATGTTTATGAATTTATAACAAGTATAAAGATTCAAAAATCCACAGGATACGCATAATATGAAATTTTTCAACAGCGTGAAAATAATATGAAGTATGAAATCTAGAAACTCAAATGCGATGATCAGATAATTTGTATAATTTAGTAGCAGATTTTATTATCAAACTTGTTAATGTTATACGGGAATTATTTATCGATACTGGTAACTGGTAACTTGTAAAATTTTACTACGACTGTACAGTATAGCACAGGCAATAGTAGTTGACTATTTTACTGAAATCTTTCTCTCCGCAATGACATTGGATTTTTTCGTAATTTTTAACAGTACCAGCATTCACGAAGACATTTAAAATCTGACAATGCCAACAGAGACAATCGGCGAATAACAAGTGAATTCTTCGAACATATACGTGTCCAACTTAGCAAATAAAGCACGTATCACGCGTGTAATCAACCGCAGCCTAGCGTGGCTATACACAAAGTCAAATTAAAATCGAATTAACGCAATTCATCAATTAAAAAATAATACAATAATGACTGTTCCAACGTTCCTTGTAAACGTTCTTGTCAATTAAATTCTTGTGATTATGATTCCTCCTTGATGTAATACGAATGAGTAAAAATGTGAGTTAAAGACTGTCCTTCATGGTTTGAGGAAGGCTGATCGTAAAACAAAGCAACGAACATTTTCACTTCTATATGAGAAACTTAACAGCGTGAAAATATTAATGGGAATCAAAATATGTAGGTTACAGAAAATTAGTCAGATACCAAAAAAATGACATGTATTTTTTAAATTCTTACGAAACAGGGGAAAAGTTCATTTTTATTTGAATGGAAGAAAGTGGCCAGTAAATGTGAAAGAGGTTTTTAAAATAAATTAAGTAATTAAGAAATATTAATTTTTAAGTATTCCGTAAGTTACGAATAATTATTATAAATAATTAAAATTTGTCTGGATACCGGTAACCATCATCGATGACGGAAATGTTTTTGATTACGAAAAACCATGAAACAATTTTTCTCCAAAATCATAAAATGCAACTTGTGATCTCAACTGAGTTGTCAATTACCTACTACAGCAGCTGTTACAACACTAAACAACCAATTTGAAAGATATATAAACCTACAGAAATAGAAATATTTGATTGAAACAGAATATTTGAAGCACGCACGATAGAATATTATTAACTTAATATCGGATCGATACGAGGTATGGAAGAAAACGATAGAAAGCGCAAAAAGCGTATACAACGAGATAAGTTATCACAGTTGAACTTTCCATTACGAAGACAACAAGAGTCATGCATAAAATATCATCCTACTAGATTTAATGAGGAGTATTTACGTAAAATCTCTGATAACTAACGAACTCGTTACTTAAGCATCTTTTAACTTAAATTAAATATAAAATTAAAAAACAATTTCATTTTAGGAACAACTGACTTCTAAAGCGTCAATACATGCAACAATCGATGCATCGATACAATTTTCATCAGACTAATAGGATCTCCATCGACAACTTAGCTTCCCATTACAAAGATCGAATCTTAATGCGGCTGAGACAATGAAGATCTACGTTAATTCTACGTCGTTTCTACGGAATTCTAAATCGAGACTTCATCGAAGCGTCACCACTCACCGGTTTGAAAAACATTTCGCTGATCTGCGCCTTCTTGTTCTCTAGATTCTCAAATTGTAAACTATCGGCTTAAATACGAAAAAACGTCCGATTGTTGCTCGCTACGAAACTGAACTGAGTGCGGAGAAGGAAAAGCAAAGTCACCGAGGTGCCCGCGAGTAACTGGCTCCTCGACCACTTCCCCACCACGAGTTTTACTCGCGAGTAGAGTCACGTTTATTCATCGGACGAATCCTTTCCAGCGCAACAGCGCAAACCAACGTTCACAAAGCCGATAGGTCGTTACTTCTGCGATATTGGAAATGCCCGATACTAATGACTTCATTGCCAGGAAATCCCATATGAAGTCGGTGGGGAAACTACGTCATAATCGGAAATCGTCGATACAATTCATTATATACGCGTACCTATGCGTACACTTTCAATACATAGTTAGTTCTTCCGATGAAAGCGGATGTTAGGGTTGATAAACTGATACCTAAGTGTCTTTGGAGAATATTTCGTCATACCTGCGGCATAAATTAGTCTACTTACGAGTACTCGTACAAAACCCGTAAGCTCGTAATTGTAATTAACATATAAATCGAGGCTAACGTATGTAAACCAGAGATAATCCACCAGTTTGGTAGGTTTGGCTTCTCAAATTACATTTTCCTCGGTACTCTGTACGGGTGATTCAAGGTTATTGAACTTGTTTGATTGCATTTAATTATGCGACATTTTAAATAATTTTTCTCAATGACAGTCACTGGCACGAAGTCTATCCAATGGTCGAATTAACTTTTTAACGTTTGAGATTCTATAGAAAAGTGAGAAAGGAATAATAGAGCGAAGACAATAAAAATATATAAAACACAAAAGTATAGATATAGGAGATAATAATATTCCAGATATACTTTTATACGCATATAAATAAAACATAAAACATTTAAAAATAAAAATGCAATTACGAAACGATAATAACAAGTACGATACAATATTTAACGCGTGTATATAAATGATATAGATAATCGCTATTTATTTATTTTATAACTACAAGAAGATAAGAAAGATGTCAAGTGTCACAAGAAAGATGTCTTCGTTCCATCAACTCAAGCTGAAGCAAAAACTAGATTCACTGTAAGAACGTTCACCCTTTTTGTCTTCACCAGTAATAACTTCCTCCTTCGACGCCATTTAAGGCGATCGACATCAGGAATGTAGTTCTATTTGACTTCTTAGAATCGCAAATTAACGCTAATTTTACGAGTAACGATCTTCGCTAGATTAATTCTTTCACCTCAACGATGTTAACTCACAATTTTCTAAATTTATTCTTAGACTGCAGATGTTCATGCATTTTTGGAAACCTTGAGACTTTAATAATTTAGATCGCATATAAATGCATATAATGTGCAAAAATATATGAGATATTTAAAGTAGAGCAACCTAAGTATTATTGATATTTGGTGTATGAAACAAATTTCTATTTAGTTTCTATTTGTCTAACTATGTTCATAAAAATACAAAAATTGCGTCTATTCGTTACATTAAATGAATATTTCATTGTAATTTTCATACTTTATATTTATTATAGTCTGTGTTTCATGTTTCTTCAAATTGAATATTTTTAATCCAGTCAGATTAAAGCACGAGAGTTGGAAATGAATCACAGTTCCTTGCGTTTTCAGAAAGCGTTCTTTAGAATTTTCTCCTCGCTTCTCCCTCTTCCAGAATTTATTCAGTGAATAAAGCAGGCTCCATTTCAAAGCGTTGGCCAATAGCCAGAGAAAGTAACTCGAAAGGAGTGTTAGTTCCTTTGTGAGTTCTCGAAAATCGTTACCGAGTCGAGATCGTTTAAACGGCTATAACAAGAGCGATCAACAAATCTGTCATAAGATTTGTTAGAGATAATTAAGCGACATTGACTCCTATTGTATCATTGAATCTTTCCAATTGAAAAAGAAATCAAGTTAATAACTAGAGAAATGAATTCTTTTCGATTTTTGCGTAAAATGGAAATTCAATTTCTACACCTATTACTTTCTGCATTTCTACGAGCAAATTAATATAATTTTCTTCGAATCGTTATTCTTATGATCCTTTCATCACTCGAAAAATCGAATCATTTCCTACATTCTTAGAATATTATAATAATCTTCTATATATCTTTGTAAACTCTGCAATGTCTTCTAATTAATATTTTCGCTATTTTTATTATCATTTCATCGCTTGTAGTACATTTTTCTTCTCGTATAAGCTCGAATTTTCTATGATATAAACTTATCGACAAACTCGTAGTCATTCAAGGAAGGAAAAGATGCCATTAGATTCTTTAATTAATCTTGCATAAGAATAACAAGATATGTTTTCCTTCGCTATATTTCATCTGTTATTGCGAAAGAACAATTCCATTCCATTGTTCTGTCTCTTCTCAGTCATAACTGAGAGCGACCAGTTGTTAATTACGTATAGATGTTAATGACGAACCTGGAAATCCCACAGCTTTACTTACAACGCATTGCTTTTACCGTTGATTAACCGTAACAAGCTGAAAGGTGAAGCTCCGTATCGTATTATGCAATACAATATGATTACGTATAAAGACACCGTCAGAAAGAAAAGCCCTCGTTGTTATTGTGACAGCAACGATTGAAAGACATCATTATGCGAGACACCTTTCTAAAGTATCTTTAAAATTGTACAATTGTATCGTATAATTTAAAATTTAAAAGTAGACTAATAAAACTTGATAATATTGTAATTTGTGTAAAAATTAATTGAAATTATCTAAAATTCGAAATAATAAAAAATTTTCAAAATATCATTATATATTAAATATATGATATTTCTTTTGTGTCTGCAATATTTTTAATGTTGTTTCTTCTATCTCTAGAAGAACGAGTGTCTAGATATTCAGAGGTGCTTAAAAGTTCGTTAAATTAACAAGTTCATGGTAATTTACAGGATAAACTTTCTCTTTTAAATTTTAAACATTTTTAAATATTAAAAAGACTATAGAAAGAGTTATGTTATTACATCTTATTTGTTTTACGATCTCTGATTAATAATAAGATAGCAAGTAATATCTTTAATATTTGAAATGTCTGGAAAATTTTGATGAGAGAAATGACAATATTACGACGCATGCTATCTATGGTTATGATATGAAGCAATTTTAAATTGCCTTCTCATATGTCAGACGAATCAATACATTTTATCGTAGTGTCAATGTTATTCGATGATACGAAGTCCATAGCTACAAAAATTCAAGTATATATAGGCACGGTTATTACACTTTGGGGACTGTCAAAGACGATAAGAGATATCAAATTATTTAATTAAACTTTCAACCACTCTAGAGTTCGTTATACATATATACGTGAAATTTGCAAAATTTACGCGTAAGTATACTTTATTAAACTATGAAATACCCAAATTAACTGTTTCACTGTTAAATATCAAAGTATTAAGTAAATGAATTAGTTGTTAAGATACTGAATAAATAAGTAAATCGAAATATTTTTATTTTAAATGATTTGGTTAATTTTTAATTCTCTTATACCGAACATGAGAACGTTTCGTAAGAACTCGAAACGCAAATATTTTTTTCCATATGAAGCACATTTCATGTATACTTTATCTGCATATTACAATTTACGCTCTTTCATAAAGTTCCATTATATAATGGCGTAAAATACAAATTTTATTATATATCGTGCAATTTATTATTGAAACTAGAACTTGTACCATAATCCCCCGAAAAGCAACTTATATTACTCTGTAAAAATTTTCTGTAGCAAGTATGCGAATAGTTTCATAAGGCAATATACCACAAACACAAAACACAAATCTACAAATCCAACATCTACATTACTCCACGAGGTACAAATTATCGTATATGACAACGACTTACCTGTAAATTTCTCACCAACATCTTTCACGATGGTCAAAAGGTTCTTCAACGACTTTAGTCTTCTTTCCTGTCTTTTTTTTTTTCTTTTTTTTTTAACTAAAATTGATTGGAGCTACATTCACTCGCTAGTGTTACGTTACGAATTGTTGGTGCTAATGAAAAAGGCAAGTATTCTCGCTACGATATATTAGGATAATATGTTCGCACGAAACTGGACGTTCTCAAAACTAATCCTCGACGAAGACGCAGTTTCAGTTTTCTCTTTCGTATGCATTTATACCTTATACGGAGAGGCAGGCGGCAAAAGACGCGTAGGACGCAGGGAAATCCCAGCGAAGTTAACGATTATCCACTTTTTTCGTGACAATCTTCTTTTTGTAAACATGTTGATTTTGTACGGTCGACGGCCGCAATGTTCCCGGAAACTCTCGCTTATCAACGACACCATTAATTTCCACACGTGGATCTGCGCAATTACTCGTAATTTTCGTTGCTCTGATCCTTTCGACGAAAATCGAGCAAGTCTGTGTTAATTTTGCAAATACGACGATGAATTATGAAGATAACAGTGAATCATGGGCATGGAGCGATCTTAAAAAACTGCCGAGACAAAGAGGTAAGATATCTGGTAAAATATTGGGTTTTTTGTAATCTCGATGATAGAATATGTGCCTTTTATTCATTTATACTATTTTCTGTAATATTTATTTATAGAATATTCGTAGAATATCGGTAAAATAATTCTAAGTCATAAAGTTATTTATGTTAATCATTGTAATTGCAATACAATCTACTGCAACGGAATCACTGACCATATTGTCAATCATGCATTTACATCAATACTGAATACAGGCGGAGAACAAAAATAGACGTCAATTTATACGACATTGGAAATTCCATCAATATTCCATTCACAGACGATTGTTTTATTGTACTTCATCATTATAATGTACTCATTTATCATGTATGCAAATACACAAGTTGATTTTACTTTTTTTAAATGACAGTTCCAGTGAAATGCTTCAAAAGCAAACGAAGGATTGCGAAACAGTTTATCTTGTGTAGACGAAATCACGTGGTACTAAATTTACTTTCTTTTTTTTAAGCGGACTCTTGATCTCGAAAAAAAGTTCAGAAAGACCATTTCATCTTCAGTTCTGAAAATATAATTTATTTTATCATCAATTCCGAGTAATTTCATATAACTTTTTTTTACCGTTTTGGCATCTCAATGGAAATTTGATCGAGATTGCTTCGATGGTTTGAAAGAAAATCACTTAATGGCCCATTTGTGGAAAATGGATCGTAAAACTGATAACTTCTTGGAAAGATAGAGCTTAGGCGTAAATTTAGGACAAGATATTGGGTTGGCAACTAAGTGATTGCGTGTTTTGTCATTAGAGGTGGTAATTAGTTGCCAACCCAATATATCAGAATTTAAGCAGAAGCTAAAAAAATATATATTTAGCACATATGTATAAGTAGCATTTTAGTCCGAATCGAATAAGCAATCATAAAGCAAATAATTAAAGGAAGCAATTCCTTCAATTTTCTTACAATCTTGTCATCTTTCTTGATTTGTAGGCTCTAAATTGCTGGCCAATTAATAGCCTATGAATTACGCCGGAAGCAGCAATAGGGATTATCTTAATACAATCATGAATCAATAATTGATGGTAATTTCTGTGGTCTATGGTTTCCTCCCTGTGCAGAGTCCCTTTTTCTTGGCCTTACCTATATCCATTTTTATTGCGATAAATCTATTAAGATAACTTAACACCGTCCGAATTATTATCGATAATTAGCTAAATTCGAGAGGCTCGTGTCACGTGTATACCTTCGTAGTTCAATTGGATAACTTTTAAAAACAAATAACGCGTAACTCATTGCAGCGATATGATGTTAGAAAAGCTGAATTAAAACCGATGTAAAAGATTCTTGTGTAATAGCGGAATAATACTTCGACGTGGTATTTGAAAATCGAAATAATTTCTCGAATATTTGAATGATTTAATGTGAACATCGATATTTTAATCACGATATAGAGAATTTAATAAATGAAATTTAATCGTGAGAAAAATTTTAATATTACGATGATCTGTCTAATTCACGTTCGAGGAAAATCGTTTCACAGAAACCTCGCCGTTCCATGCTAAGACACGTAATAGTAATCGGATGTATCGTCATCTGTACATTTGCGTTTGCCAAATCCATCAAAAGCAACAAGCATCCGAAGAAATCACAAGTTGATCTACTTTACATACTGCAGCGATCAAATTGTAATAAAGTCGAAAAGCTTGTTAAAATGTGATATCTTGCTTCAGCGTCATGAAAATAGAACGATAGAATTTCCGAATATGGATTCATCGATCACGGAAGTACCTACCTTCAGCGATAGTACCTCGTTGAAGATGTTGGAAGATATCACAGCCAAAGTTTGGAGAACCTTGCCTGTGATTAGCATACCTCGAAGTTGGATACTTACTTATTGCGTGAAATACACTGAGATTTCTGAAGATGTTGAGAAAGCAACGATACAATGCCAATACGACGGAACAGACTGGGATTGCACGTTCATCGAGTTGGTAAAAGCTTATAATTCGAGATTCGTACTCGTAATTTATAAATAGACTTCGAAAATTTGTAATGCAAATTCAGATCTTTATAAACACGATTAAAAGGCTAGGATCTGGAAAGAGATTCGTTTCGCTCGTTAAATATTACAACGAATACTTTACTTTGCATATACGTTTCCATATTATCTGCATTCCGAACATGTTTGCATCTTTAAACCGATTACTGAGAATGCATAATTATCAGAATCATATATCACTTTTATTTTCTCTTTTGCCCGTTGTAACTTTTAATAACCCAAGGTGTTTTTCTTTTAACTCCTGTCTGTTATAATAACTAAGAACGTAAATACGTAAAACATGAAAGATTAAATGTATCAGTAAAAACGAAAAGCCGATGACTCTGGCAGTTTCCTATTCTTAGCTAAGATTCTTGTTTACCGATTTTCCTTGGCACATACTGTGAATAAATCAAAAGTTTACCAGAGGTAAAAATCCAAACAAGAGAAGAAATTCATATTTTGACACAAGGCCGTGGATGTTTAATGTTCCACCACATTAAATTTATGTTGTCAGTTCTGTATACTCCCTCAAAGAAGTGACATTTACCTTGACATTTTGCATACACGATGTATAATACGATTACTTAATACAATTTCTTAATACAATCGGTTATTATTGGCAATTTCAAGCAAACGTCAACTGTGAAAGCACTTTACAAAACTCGAATTTGACTCATGATGATCTTACTTCTAGAATCTAAAATATCGGCTTAATTAAATTAAACGATACTGTCGTTATTTTAGGCTACGAAAAATATTGATTTCTCTGTTAAGGTGAATAATTTTTTAATTATTTTAAATCATTCCTATAGTTAGTCCGATCTATTCGTATCTTCCTATAAAATCTAAAAACAGCTTTAAGAAAGAAATGTTCACTGAAGTTAGTAAAAACTTAAATGACAACGAAAAACCATTAATCTCGATAAGTATTTCGTAAAGTTGATGCAACTTCGTTCAAGTTTAATTGATAACCAGGGTGGAGGACAAAACGACTTTAACATTGGAAAAATTATCTCATTATTTCACAATCTTTCTAATCGTGGATTGAGATTAAAACTGCTTCGTGCGGCCGAAATTTGTGGGAAACTGTGGCAGGGCTACAAACAAATTCAAGATAAAAGATTAATTCGTATGCGATTGAACGTTCACGTGAGTTAATCGATAAATTCGTAAAAATCGTGTGATTTGTTTGTTTAATATTTATTCCCATCGAAGGCGAAGAACAGAGAAAAAAGATTTTCGAAAAGAAATAGGAGTTTCCGAGGCTCGGGAACAAGAGAAAAGAATTCAAGAAAGAAAAAGGTGGAGGATCGTGACGAGGACGTAAAAAAAAGGAGACGAGCTGCCAAGAAAATGCAAGCCATTCGAAGGAACTTGTCAAATAAGATTACGGAACTTGAAACTAAAGGCAAATAAATAACATCAGAATAAATATTGGTAAAAAATAACAGTATCATAACGACAACAATAACAAATAATGATAATATAGTACTAAAAATATCTGATACGTATAGTAATAAATAATTTTACGATAGCTATAGCAGACAAAACAATTTAGAAAAATTTCATTCGAAAGATTCTAATCCAATCTATAACTGCACTTTTCAAGTTTAATAACAATTTTAATGATATTTTTGTCATATTAGTTTTTAATTTTAATCGTACATAACGATGTCCAACGGTAGAAAAATTTCACGTGAAAGGGAAAGTAAACTGATTCTTTTCTAATTGGAAGCATTAAGAAAGAAAATCTTAAATTATATGTAATAAATCAATTTTCTAGAAACTTTAAATCCAGAAGAAGAAACCGAGCTTAATCGATTGCGTTTAACAGCGGCGAGAAGACCTCCTGACAATTTAGAAGAATATTCTCTAGCGAATGATCGAGCAGAATTATCTCGTCTTCAAGAAATAGGTTTATGCTTGACGCAACAGGCTGCAAAAGCTTGTGAATCCACTGTACTCGATGCAATCCAAAAATTAATATAATAAAATTTCTCGTATTTTTCGACGATACCTATCATGCAACTACAATAAGCCTTAAAGCTTAGATTACAGACGTTATTTGCCTATTCTCTGACCATTTCTTTGCTATAATAAAGACAAGTATACATGTAAATACAGTAAAGATAAAAACGAAAAGAATTGAAAAAGCACGACAGCGATAAATATCTATCAACATAGTCAACAAATAACGAAAGACTACAGACATTCATATCACATTTTAGTTGTATTAATTCGATACTTGTAAACACGCATAATTAAATATAATTTTTCTCTTTCATACGCATCATCTTTGAATTAATACCATTGCTTTTTGCTCTTCTGATTCCATATATATTATATGTACGATAAATCTGGCTTCGTCGATATATACAGCAAACATTTGCCTCTAAATTAAAACACTAGTCACAGATCAGTTTAATCTAAACTAAATTTCTTAGATGCGAGATAAAATAGTAATACTACGCGTCTAATAAACAAAGTATATTATATTTATCTTAACGATTGAGGAGTACCTATCGCTATACCAACATTTTATAGCTCTAATAATTGCTCGAATGTGTATTTTCAGTTCGACACGAGAGATTCATCTATTATCATTCTACATACGAAATACTTAGCGATGCTATCTTACGTGTTTCTTTCCATTTGAATACTCAAATACGTGCAATCGGATCACAAATACGATCAAACTGTATCAACTGGGTTTTGGCGAAAATTTTTTATGATCACAAGAGCGATATTCCATCGGGTTGTGTATATTTACAATTATTGCCCTTTCTTCGTCAATTTTTCAAACTTTAAAGATATTTTTACAATGTTAAGAACGATATTAGCAAGCATGATTCTTTTATACTGTCACAGTAAGTCAACCTTCGATGTATTAAATAACCTTTAAAATACCGTTTGAATAATTTATCGTAACATTGTGTAACTGATACGGTTATTAATGATAGCGCTAAACGACGACACCTCTGTAATATCAAATGCGGTTATGGCACAAGATGCCAACACGGATATATATTTTGATAAATTAAATATCAGTCTGTTCGAAGTATATCCCGTATTGATTTCACCAAACTGGGTAAAAATATGAAATCATCGACAAAAGTCTCCGTACACCAATAAAAAGTCAGAGTTTTTATTAAAATAAAGCTATAAAATATCATTGCAAAGTTAGTGGATTCTACTTTAAGAGGAACTTCAAACAAGAAGAATTCTTACTCGGCTAAGAGCTATTTTATATTTTTGCTTCATATAATAATAATAAAAAACCAATATTTCAAATTACCTTCTATTTTAAAAAATTGTCTTTTTATAAGATGTACAAAGACTTTATGTAACATTGTCACTGATTGTATAAATTCTTTATTAATATGAAATGCATCATACATATATAAAAATACATATATGATTCTTGTTATAACGAATGAAATATTTATAAATACAAGTACAGGTATAAAAAGACATATATATAATCTTCAAAATCTTCAAAATTCTCTCCTTTTTTTTACAAATACTAATTATTGATTTTTATATGCAGATATTACAAATTTGTTTGAAAGAAACTTCGTTATTAGATAAATTACACTCGCATATAAGCGACTGTAGCAATTACCCCTGTATGTTTTCAAAAATCATTGAAAACGAGTCGATGAAATCCGTTGTATCCATAATACGAAATGATACAATAGACGATGTCATCGGTAAGGAGTTCAAACAAAATATACAAGACTGTACAGTTTGGTGGAAATTATTCAAACATTTCAATAAGAATGCAAGTGCTCGTCGTGAGTTAGGCAGATGCTTGTTTCAAACGTTCTCATTCGTAAGCAATGATTCGAACAATGGTGAAAAAAAAAGCAATACGTTTATGAGAGAGAATGAAATAAATTAGATAGAAAGAATCTTCATTAAAACGCATTATTTTATGTTTGTAGAAATGTAGAGAACCCGTTTTGGATAAAGTAAGATTACTCTTATTTAACACGAAAGAAAAATGAAGGTAATATTAGTGTGGATCACAGCATCGGAATAATTGAACATTGGAAGAGAAATATTAATATCTTTTTGTAAAAAAATTGTTTATTAAGAAATAGAACTTTAATATATTTCTCAAATATAACAATTATATATTCAGAACAGTGTTTTTATAGGAATCCCTGATACTAATATCTTCTACACTTTACGCAAAATTATATAATTCGTAGGTATTTGTGTCCCCTGTTGTACAAATTGATTTCGCAGCACCATGGTTTCATAACACTTAATACATATTATTAAAAATATAATACTGTATGCTACATGTTTTATCAACACAGACGTATTATATCTATAATACATAATAGCGTCTTACTGAGGAACTTAATTGATATTAGTAAGATAAAAGATTAGTAAGATATTTAGAAAAGGAAGAAGTTAACATTAAATATCGATAAATCAAAGATTCTTCTTTCCGGAAAAGGAGGCGGTAAAAGTAAGAAGAGAAAATGGAAATGGAAAGGAAAAGAATTGGAGCAGATAATACAATATCTTAAATATTTAGCATATATTTTTAGTAAAAGCGAGAAAAATACAGAGCAGTTGAAAGGGTTGATAAAGAAAGGTAATCTGGCATTAAGGCAAATGTGTGGAATTGGAGTTTATTTGACTTATTGGAAATAAATTTATTTGACAGTTTAGTAAACAATGTGATATCGTGCGGAACAGAAATCTGGAGATGGGAGAGAAGAAATGAATTAAATAGAATATATAATAATTACATATAATCGTTAAGAGAGAAAAAGAAAGAAACAGAAAAATATAAACGAGAGAGAATGCGTTCTTAGAAAAAGGGATGAGGATGTACAACTTCAAGAACGATTCAATAGGATAATAAATTCTAGGTTTAACTAGATATAAGGATCTAATAACAGATGGGATACCAAAGTACTTACTTAGTTAATAAGAGGATTAAAGGGAACCAAATTAATCGGTATCTAGGGCGAGATATGATAATTTAAAGGAAACAGAGATAATATTAGGAAATTATGACAAACACAAAGAATGTATGATATGGGGAATGATATAACACTTTCTAAGGCTATACAGTAGGATTGAAAAAGGAAGTGTAAAAATTGAGGAGATTTTGAGCAATAAGGGCTCAAAAGAAAGGACAAAATAGCTAGGGATATTGGATAGAGAAAGGAAGAAGAGGACAGACATGTTCGAGTCAATTGCGGACAACGGTTGTCCGCAAGGTTGGACAAGAGCTGATGTTAGTGGGGTTAAAAGGGAAGGCAAGCAAGTAGAAGAAAACAAGTAAGAAAAGAAAGCAATAGGCAATAGTTCTACATTAGTTCAGCTTTAATTTTAATTTTCTGTGAGCTAAACGAATCAAGTTCCTTTTCTAAAGCTATTGAACCGAAAAATAAAGTAATAGTAACAAAACTAAAAGTGTATTTGATAAACTATCCTTGATATACTATGTATATACCTAATATCACCATTTTCAAATGAATGTTTATTAATTCAATTTCTAAAAACTATACCAGTAACTAGAACCTAGTCATTTTGGAGACTATTTCATATTTTCAATTATTCTGTACCCATATTTTAAATCCAGCGCCTTTTTTACAATGTCGTATAATGTTTAAAATGCCGATTATCATGTAAAGTATTGATATAACAATATAATAACCACCATAAACAAAATACTGGAAAAAAAGTACAATGTAAAACATTTCAATATCAATATCAATATCAATATGAATGTCAGTATCAAATAGAAATCTAATCAACTAATAGAACTCATAAAAAGAGATAAAAACAAGTAATTTTTTTAGTCATTCATTTTATGCTCTTATATTTTATTTAAAATAATTAAAAATTATTAAACGTTATATGTCACAAATATGGATTTTTATGTCTTATATCATTTATCACATTCCTCGTATCTTTAATTACATTACATTAGGAAAGTTTCAGTAAGTAAAAATTTTGCATAACTTGAAAATAAAAAGTAAAATAACTAATTCTGCAGTTAATATGATAAAATATTATTATGTAATTGAAATATTAAAGATTTTATATATATATAAGTATTGTTTAGTACTTGTAATAAATTGAACTGATATTGTAACATCCTTACTATCTATAGTTATATATTATTGAAAAATTTTTACTTTCTAATAATTCCAGCTATAAAAGTTACTTTTTCCAACGTTGAATGTACATTAAAACGTACAATCCTATTAATAATCGTGTACTAATTTAAAATCGTTATTACAATATAAAAGTACCATCGTAAATTGTTAATACCAAATATGTATCACACATGTCACACCACATCAAATGTCATTAATAAATAAAATATAATTACTAAGTTATAGAGTCCAAAATTACTAATAGGTGAAAAACCATTTTAAGTTAATATAATAACTAATTATTAATAAAATAAGTACACTAATGCCTGTTTAATTGTTACATTCTGACTTTCAAAATTATCTAAAAAGATAGGTGTACTGGAAATTATAGGCTACTATATTTTTTTCGAATTTGCTTGTTTCTTAAGCGGGACAGTAAACTAATTGTAAAAAACATCGAGCGTAAGTGAAGTACGATATATCGCACGATCGTGCTTATTCATACAATTAAAGTTCGTTCCAATACCAGGTATATATTCATTCTCAATGTAAAACATCCGTGTAAATAATTCTTTAACCAATAGTTATTAAAATTTTTTCGACACATTTTTATGAGTTTTATTAGCTCTAATAGTATTTAAATAATAATCTTACCTGAGATCTCAGATTTAATTTTAAATTTCCATTTACTACTATAGCTGTTAATACGCTTTGCAATAGTAGTGCAAAAAAAGTATTTATACCAAATATCAAACCATAACTATCTTCTGATATGCATTTTGCAACTTCAAAACTGTAAATTATACACATAAAATTAAAATATATGTGGCCTATTATTTTATTTGTAACAAATAAATTCATATGAAATTGAACCTTGCAACAGTAACCATTGTATGATAAATGATTCCAAATACTATGTACATAGCATATAACAACCAAATACTGCAACTATATGAAGATACCACTAATAAAATACCTTCCACAAGTGACATAGATGATACTACTATGTCTCCAATTAAAGACCAATTAAATGGTATCTTCCCAATACAAAAAACAGTGATTGTACCTATTAATAAAAATAGATATATTGTATTACTATCATAAATATTAATTTATATATATATATATTATACTATATTACTTTATCAATTAAGTTATACATTGTGCAAAATAACTTGTTCACCTATAATTGTATATAAAGCATCTACAGCTCCATTGTAAATTTTATCCCCAGGGACTACAGCAGTTTGCCACAATAATTGTATATAACTAATAACTTGCAAATATCCACAAGTTGAAAATGACCACCATATTGACCATTTTACAACATGACTATTCAAATATGCTTGTAAAAAATCTTTCCATAATAGAACATAAGCTTTTTTAACTTTATATATCAGTGAAATATTAGAAAAAGAACACTCAGATTGTTCAGAACTGTGTAAAACTTGATTTATATCATTTTGTTGCAATTCAATTGTTCCATTATGAGTTGACAAATTATTTTCATTTTTTCTATGAAAGTAAATAGACTGGCCAACTGAAGGTAGAAAGAATGCCCATATTGTTACAAATGTAACAGCTGAAAGATGAAAATTATTTCACATGACGAATTGAATTTTTTAATAGAATATGTGTTAAATACAAAAATACAATAACCTACAATAAAATAAATCTCTTATAAATCAATCAAGTTAATTACAATTCATTCCTCTTTTAAATCAAAAAAATTAATTTAAAAGCTTACAAATATGAAAGATTTTTTGCCATATACTAATATCTAAATTATTATTTAAAAAAAATATAACACACATTATTTTTATCTCACATTAATATGAAAATGATCATTTCTATTTTATATAAATGCACAAAAATAAGTACCTCCAATTGTAAGGTAATTTAATTGATGATAATCTAATATACCAAAAGATACTGTTAATTGTGCAATAATACCAGCCATACAACGACCAACTAGAGCTGCTGCTTTTGTATGACTAGTTACTTCCTGATAATGTTTTTTGTCAACTTTAGCATAGATATATGTGTAATATGCTACTTCCGTGGATAAAAACAAGCCATAAAAGAATTCTAAAACTTGCATAGTTAAAACATCTTGTCCAAGTATTATTAAGAGATATGTAATAGTTCCAGAAAGACCACATAAAACAATAATTGGCTTATATCGTACAAAATCGGTTATTAAAAATACAATAATTAACGTTGCAAAATAGGAATATGTGGAAACAGGAAATATTTTCTGGTTTACCTGAAAAATAATGACAATCTTACAAAATTTTGTATTGCAAATGTATTATGTAACAACTGTTCAAAATAAAGAAAAAATTCAACAAAAAGAATACATATAAAATTCACAACATTTTCAAAATTATTCATTAATTTCTATAACTACAGTATTAATTATTAATATTAGTTATTATATATATAGTGTATTTACTTGAACATCTGTAAAATTTTTCCATGGCCCTGTTAAATAATCAGTCACAAAAGACTCTGAAGGCCTAAACTCTTTAAAGCAACCAAATACACACAAAATACATGAAATTATTATCCACTTCATACTAATAGCATACTTCTCTCTTCTGCTTTGCTCTGATTTGATTTCTTAAATTATATTGTACAATATCCTTTCAACATCTTTTTGTCACATGTCATTCATATTTCATTCAAAGTATCTAAAAAACACATGTATTACCAATTTACAAAATTGATTTGATCATTCTATGTCATCACTCAAATCATGATCATTCTAACTTCACATTAGCTTCTCAAATATATGTAATTTTGAACTTTCTATTTCACTAGCACTAAAACTTTCTTCTACATTTAATCAATTTCTAAGAATTATTTTCCTATGATGTTAATTTTGTTAACATTCAATATTATTGCTTTAATATTGTTGCCAATAATATTACAATTATAACCAAATTTTATAAAATTTTAATCCTTTCTTATAATACCCAAACAAGCAATAATTTAAAAACTTACTGTCTACATTGGATATTAATTTTGATTTTATTCATGTATTATAGTCACAAATAACTTTATTATTTAAAACGTCGTAGCATACAACTCACAACTTAAACGATACTGACAGTCCCGATCAGCTGTATATTCACTAGCCCAAATTGTAAGATCGAACACGATGAGGGCGCGACAATCTTATCCTTATCATACAATAAGAAGTTAAAGGAAGGGAAGATTTTATCGAATTAAGCTGACATCAAGTGGCGTATATGTGTATACAATAAGATAAATTTTGATTAAATTCCATTAGAATTCTTCGAGCGCATGCACGTGATTTATGGTTTCATCGAATAGTTACAACAAATCGATTTGTATGCAGTTACACGAATCCAAATGTAACATTGTACAATACGTAAAATCCATTGAGCAATATTCACCAGTCTAATTTTGAACAGACCGATTCATGACAAATGCACTTTGCATGTACGCACTTTGAACTAACACTCATCTGAAATTATATATAAAATGTTATTTTAGATGATTTAATCACAATAAATAAGTCAGAAGTTCTTACAGCCATATAATGTAATCTGTTAAAATGTATCGTACAAATGTAAGCATAACAACCACTATTGCTTACCTTCTTTTAGTTTTAACTTTTATTTTCAATTAATATAACATATATGATATTTTCATGCAGTATTTCATGTATTATATATTTCATGTCATCATAACATAATTTATAAAAAATTATCTTTTATAGCAAAATGGGCAACCCCAAAGGGCAAATACTGAACCCATTCATCAAAATCGAACAAATGGAGGAAGGCAACCTCCTCCTATAAATATTCCAATAACAGTTTCGGAGCAATTTAGAGAATCATGGTTAACTGCTATTATTGGACTTATTATGTTTGCAACTGGCATGTGCCTTTTATTTTGGAATGAGGTTTGTGAATTGATTAAACAAAAAAGTTTGTATTTTAAAACTACATTTATTATGTAGTTTACTATATAGTATACTATTTCCATAATATTATAGGGAAGAGCAGTAAAAGTAGCACATTCTTTAGATGAAGCTTTACATAATGTAGCAGTGCTTCCAAATACGATGAAATTATTACCTGAATATGAAGGTCGTTTGATACATTTATCAGGCCCATTAAAGATATCAGAACCATTAACTGAACCTGATTATGGCGTGATTGTATCAAGTGTGAAACTGAAACGCAGAGTTCAGATGTACCAATGGGTTGAGATAGAAGAAGAAAGAAGGTATGTTATAAAACATGTTTCTTTTCATTATAAATAAATTTGTATAATTTATCATTTATGTAATTTAGCTTTGGAGGAGTAGCAGAAGAGGAAAAGCATTATTATTACACAACAGAATGGAAAGATAAACTTGTTGATTCAGATCATTTTTATATTAGAACTGGTCATCATAATCCAAAAGAAATGCCTATTAAAAGCCAAGTGCAGATTGCAGATGAAGTTAAGATTGGTGCATTTACTCTTGGAACTGAATTGAAAAAGAATTTTAATGATTTTGTAGAAGTTACCAGTGATGAAAGACCTGAAAGTAGAGATATTAAAATGCACTCGGGTTTATACTATCATAGCTCTAATTTATGGGAACCTGAGGTATACAACTATACCTTTGAATCAATTATGAACTTAAAACAATATACTAAATAATTGACCTATTTGTTTATAGGTAGGTGACATACGTATACAATTTTCCTACGCAGGAAAAGGAGGAGATATATATTCCATAGTTGGCATGTTGCAAAAAGGAACTATCGTGCCATATATTACAACACATGGAGAAGAAATTTTACTTCAACGAAAGCACAAAATATCAGTAGATCAGATGTTTCATTTAGAACATGTACACAATTACTGGCGTACGTGGAGTATTAGGTAACATAATTTTCAATATTCCTCGAAATCTTAAAATTTATTATTATAATATTCCTAATTATTTCAGAGGGCTTGGATGGTTGGTCCTATTTTTAGCAGCAACATGTTTAGCAAATATATTAAGGACAGTAATTCTGAATTCAACATTCTTATGTGGAATTATTGCAGTTGAATCTTTAACAATGTCTGTATCAATGTCTATTAGTTTACTAGTAATTGGTTTTGCTTGGGTTTGGTATCGACCAGTAATAGGTCTTTGCCTAGCATTAGCATCAATTTTACCATTTATTTATTCAACATTAACATCAGCATCTCAATCTCAAAACCGTGATAATTATAGAAGGTTATGAATTTTTATTAAATAATTAAATTTTACTTATGTAAATATATTAACATATATTCTCTTTTTTATTATACTTCAATGTGCTTATTTTGTGTGATCTAACAAAAAATGTCATTATATCTAGTCTTACTAAATTTCATCAATTATATCGTAAACTGTTATATTATAGAAATGTCATTAATAGTTACAAATATCTAAAATATAGGCAATAAATTATTTTGTAAACATTAAATACCTTTGTATAATTTTATGAATTAGGTTATTTCAGTAATAACCTTTTCTTATCCTTAACTAAAGATCTTATAATATGCAATATTATTCTGCGAAATTTTGAATATTATAATTTACAAGAAATAAATATCCGTTTTGATTTTATTCCCTAGATGTAAAATACATGTGCATTGAAAAATTCCCTAATGAATGGAAGTTTGTTTTTCCTCTATCCATCCAATAATATTTTTACGATTTAGTAAAACAAGATGGCCGCGAAAACTTTGTAAACGGAAACGTTTAATTTGATGACTCGAAGAAAAATTGCATGCTTTGAATATTATTTTTGATTAGAGTGTATCGGATTGACACAAAATAGACCCGACTTGCCAAGAAATTAAATAAATGTAGATGACAATGACTGAGGAAACACAACAATCTGAGACAGCCGCACAAAATGAGGCACAAACTAGTTCTCCAGATGTTGGAAAAGTTAAAGATAGTAAAAAAGAAAAATGCCGACCTATGACTAAGGTATATTTGATTAAAATGATGCTGAAAATTTACGAGCCTCCATAAAATACTTTTCAACCACGCAAACATGATATATTTAATGGAACAAAGATCGAAGTTGAACTTTCGATTTTTGAAACATTTATAACATAATTCTGTAAAAAGATGCTATTTATTTGATACATCGCAGATAAAATACTCTCACAGATATAAAACAACAAATCGTATATTTTATATGACAGTAAATATAACATTATTATAGGAAATGAAAAAGACACAATTACATGTCATGTGACATTCTTTACTATCTTATTTTTTGAATAAAAAGTAAAAAATATTTAATTAATATGTTAATGATAACTCGTATAAATTTTTGTAATCATTATAAAAACCATAATATATTATATATTTTAATTCAACTTTAACCAATACATATCTATATATATATATATATACATAATGAAAGAAATAAAATATATTTATAGGTAGTAATACGGAGATTACCTCCAACTATGACTCAAGAACAATTCCTAGAGCAAGTTTCTCCATTGCCAGAACATGATTATCTTTATTTTGTAAAAGCTGATATGTCTTTGGGACAATATGCTTTTTCCCGTGCATATATTAACTTTGTTGAGCAACAGGATATTTTTATGTTCAGAGAGAAATTTGATAATTATGTATTTGTCGACTCTAAAGGAACAGAATATCCAGCAGTAGTAGAATTTGCACCTTTCCAAAGGTTACCAAAGAAAAGAATAGGAAAAAAGAAAGATTTGAAATGTGGTACAATAGAATCAGATCCATATTATATAAGTTTCTTAGAAAGTCTTAAAAATCAAGAAGCTGAATCTAATATATCACAGCCAAAAACAGAGTACTCATATCAACCACCTGATAGTAAGTTATTTTTTAACAACTGACATGCTAAAATATTACATACTCCTATGTATGAAATGTATATTTATGAATTTATATTTGTTTTGTCGTTATAGATACACCAAAAAAAGTTACGACCACACCTCTCTTAGAATATGTGAAACAACGTAAGCAAGAGAAACAACGTCTCAGAGATGAAAAACGTGAAGAAAGACGACGAAGAGATCTAGAAAGGAGGCGGACAAAGGAAGATCCTATTATATCTAAGGTGACACTATATTTTATAATGCATTCATTTATTATTCTTGACTTACTAAATAGACTAATTCTAAACATGACAAATACAGTATGGAATAAAGGAATTATTAATCAGATATATAATGGAAATTGCTTTTAGCAACATATTAAATTTAAATTTTAAGTATTATATTCTCTACTGTATTTGCTGATACTAATCTTTTCAACCTACAGTCTGCATGTAATATTGAAGATAATCAGACCAAGTATTCCTACCTTTGCACTTCCCCAACTGTCAAGTCAGAAGATATATTTTTTGATCATCCTACTGAAAATCTAAATATACCTCATGAATGTAAAGAAGAAATTTGCAGTAGTGGTACTGCAAATATGACACGAGCTAACAAAACTTTGCTAAATATACAACAACAATTTTACAGAAACGAGAATACAGAAGTATATATAAATTGCGTTAGAAGTATGCCTCATGTTAATGAACGTTGGCAATACACTAATAAACAACGAAAATTATTTTATATTTACGAAAAAAATTATAAAGAAAAAGATTCTAATTGCAGAAAAAATAATTACAACCACTGGAGTAATATTAAAAATAATTATATTTATAATAATACTAAGTGCACATCTCATTATATTAATAATAAAAATTATTTTTCTGTCTTATCAAAATCTCAATTTACTAATTTACACAAAACTTGGAAAATGCAAATACCAATGGAGGTATCAAAGTCAAGAAGTTGTAGTGCTGTGTTTGACTATCATAAACTTTACCCTTTTAAAACTTGTGAAACAGCATTCCCAGCATATCGTAAAACTTCATGAAGTAGGAACTGCAAGTGGTTAGCAGGGAAATTCATGTTTTATGTATTTATTTATCGCATGTTAAAAAGTCATGAGGATTAAAGAACTATTTATCACACTTATGCGACCTAGTTCAATGCTATGTATTGTTTCTGTTTAATATTGTATTCTAAATTTATATACATTTATTAAGATGTAATTAATTTATTATTGTTTAATTTGTATACATTAAATTTTGTAAAAGAAACTGTTTTTAGAAAAAAATGCGAAAATTCTGTGTTACTTTATTGTAATTTTTATTATTTCAATTATCATATGCCGAACTCCATTAAAATTTATTAATATTAAGATCAGTAAAAGCATTTTACTTAAAATAAATATTTAACTTTGTTGTAGGTATTGAAAAATCCAGATCTTGATAAAGAAATGTGTAAAGATAATAAAGAAAATAGGGAGGAAAAGGATAAACTTTCACCCAAAGATATAAAAAATCGTATTAAGAAAGAGGATAAATTACGTGACAAGGTACCGCGTGATCGAGATTCCAAATCAATAACAAAAGGATATAGGGAAAGAATTGAAGATAGAAATAAAGATAGAGATATAAAACATCAAAGACGACATGAAGATAAAAAGATATATGGAAGACGTGATGAAAGAGATGGTATAAAAGATGATAGAAGATTTGATTTTAAAGAAGATACTAAAGATTCTAGGGAACGAAAGATAGAGGAAAAACGAGGTAAAAGTTACGAAAAAATGAGGCAAGAAAAAAAAAGGCTTGCAGAAACCAAAAAACAGAATGTAGAATTTAGTGTTGATACAGAAAATAGTGTGAAATTAAGAAGTGAAGATGAAGAATTCCAAAAGAAAGAACCACCAGTTGATCTGTATGAAAATATTAAAGAAAATGATGAAGCTATAGGTGATAAGGAGGATGCTAAATATAATAAAGGAAAAGAGAAACAAGAAACTAACGAAAGAAAGGTTCTAATAGAAGATTCTGTGCGTGATTTTGGGACAAGGGATCAGAAAAGGACAGGTAGAAATCCTTTCATATTAAAATTAAATGAAATAGAAGATTCTAGTACATATAAATGTCTTACTTGTAAAATACTAATACGTTATTACTTATAGAAACAGCTGTTGAAAGTAACAAAGACATTGAGAAATCAAAATCCAATGAAGATATTAATAAAGAAATTAATGAAGATGATGAATCTGAAGAAAAGAAGGATTCAAAAGTCACAAAAAGGCGGAGTTCACTTGAAAGTGGAGGGGAAGGTGGTACAGGAGATGGAAACTGTTTAAGGAGGCACAAGTCTTTAGATGGTGGAGATCAAAATAACTTACAAAAGACTGAAAATGAAGATAAAGAAAAAGATAAAAAGGATCCACGATTAGAACGTCGAATTAGAAACAAAGTGTGTATTTTTTCTTCCTTAAAATATTAAAAATGTTATTTAATTTTTATTTAACTTCAATTAATTATTTATAAAAATATTGTTTATTATAAAATAATAGGATCGTCCTACCATGGAGATCTATCGGCCTGGAATGGGAAAATTTAGCAAACAAAGATTAGAACGAGAAAAATCTAATACTAACGATGAGAGAGCATCGCTTTCGCAAAGTCCTACTCCAAACCCCAATTCTAATAATCTTTGTAAATCAGGAAAACCTGGAACTGAAGTGCGATCTATGACGTTTAAACGTAGTATTAGTCGTGATTTGGTATAACAATCGCTAAATGGAAATCTTTTCTTAACATCAGTGATATATATGTTGAAACTGTATTAACATATAAGGTTTTTACACTAGTCTTTCTCACGACATACAATATCACATAGTGTATCTTATTATACACAAATGCATAATAAAATACAGTGTTCCACTTACTACTGGAAAATCCATGTAGCTGCAGATGTATAAAACTTTCCACATTAAGTAATTTGATATATGTAATACATTATTTTCTGTTTAATCCTTTTGTTGTGATATATACTATTATCATTAATCATCTAAGTGTTGCATCAAGTGTTCATAATTTTCATTAAAATAAATTTTTCTATAATAATATTTTACATTTTATATAAAACTGTTATACTTTTTCGTAATATTTTCTAACAGAAGAAGAGATTAAAAATTAAGATAGAGGTAATATTTTAACATTAAAAAGATTTTTATGAAGGAAATTAATTTACATTAATTTCATTTTATATTTGATGCTATTAAGAAAAAGAAGTACAATTATAAAAAGCATTTTTATATTTTATTCGGTTTTTATTAAAATGATCAAGATATAAAAGTATATTTTTTTCATTTGCTTTACTTCCTGAACTTAAGCTACATAACAAATTACAAAATGAGATATATCTACACATATATGCAAACTTTAATGATTTTTTTTTGATTGAGATAAACGTAGTGAATATCTTTGTGAAGAACGTATTGGCGTTGTAATTTGTTTATTTTTTTTCCGTGATGGCGACGGTGATGGAGCGGTTGAAACTGAACTAACACGCTTCTTTCGACTTAATCTTGAAACACTTATTGTTGGTGTATTCACTGTAGCTAATATGAAAGAAATAATTATTAAATATAATGAAAAGATTATTCATTTAGCAAGATAATACATACATTGTTTTCTAGAAGTTTTCATTGATACACCATTATCTGAATCTGAATCGGAACTCGATTTATGTTCAGGCGATTTTGGTTTTTTAGAACTTTTTGCTAAAACAATTACATGTTAGGTAATAAATATGTAACTTTAAGTAACTATTTTCATATAGGAAGAAATGTACTTTTTGTTACGGGTTCTGAATCAGGATCACTATCAATATTATCATCCTCTTCTTCCTCGCTACTACTACGTTTTCTGCGTCTATTATTGTGCTTTCTTAATTTTGGCACTGGTGGTGGTGGCATTACTTCACTATCATCTTCATTTGACTTGTCTTTTCCTTTAAGAAGTTCTTCTATTTTTTCTTCCAATTCTATACATGCTACTTTTGTATTTGGTTTTTTCTTTGTTTGTTCAATAACAGACTGTAATGCTTTTAAAACTTGTTTATGATGAATTTTGTCTTTCAGTAAAGGTAAACTTTCAATGAGACGATGTATACCTAAATAAAATTCATTAATTATAGAAAGAAATGATATCTCATAAAATTTTAAACGCATTTTTAACTTTTTAAATAAATATATATTCTTATTTATACTTTTTGCACTAAATTGTAAAAGTGAAAGGCAGTACGCGAAGTCACGCCATTGTCTTTCTGTCGTAGCCAATTTAAATCTAGCACAAATCTTATCAATAATGGCATCAACTTGTTTTTCTTTTTGTAATAAATTCAAAATATACCTGGAAATATTTCGAACAATAAATTAATTGCAGTAAATTATCGTATTTTTATGATTTCCCTTTACTAATATACATACTTCAGAATTTCCTGAAAATCTGATTCCCTTATATCTAAGTCAGGATCAGTTAAGCGAGACAATATATCAGGCATCACATTGTAGAGAGCATTGCCTTTTTGTGAAAGTGCTTTGAAAAATTGCTTTGCATCTTGTCGAATTTGAGGATCTTTGTCAATTATACAGAGAGCTAGTTCTGATATCTGACCTCTCACACGCACCATTTCTCTCATTATAAGACTTGATAAAACTCGAACACAAGTACTTCTTACATTCATATCTTCATCACGAAGTCTGTAAATTAATTATACTTTAGGCAGATAATCTAGATAGTAGAATAGGATAATGAAATTGATTAAGCTCTGTTTTTAAATACCTGCCATAAACATGTTTCATCCATGGTTCAATTTGATTTGGAAATCTAGTTGTAAGATCACTTATCCCAATAAGAACATTGGCCCGAATATTAGGATATGGTGAACGTTCTAGTATTGTAATTAAAAGTTGTAATGATTTTTCACAAAACCTGGAACTCACTGTCATCATTTTACTGAGAGCAAGAGCTCCAGCAGCTTGTACATCTTCATCGTTATACTTATCATGATATTGGCATACATCTAGTACTAATGGACTGTAAGAATTTTGGTACATTTACATAGACAAATAATTTTAGTATGGTAAAAAATATGGACATTAAAAACGTACACAAATGTTACTAAAAGTCCATCTCCAGTTACAATATGATTTTCAAGAATGTCATTTATAAACTCTGCATCTGCATCTTCTGCCGCACCTTCCACAGCATCCTCTCCATTATCTTCTAAGATGCTTATCTAAGAACAAAAATTAATAATTGAACAAATTTTAAAATAAATATATATTATGAACAATGTTATATACCTCCTTATTGCGAAGTATTTGTCTCGCACAATTAGGAGTAATTGATCTTCGAGATCTATCCAAATTTTTATTATTTTTATTTGAATTCTTCTCTTCTCTTAATTTTCGTATAGTATCTCTTCGTTTTAATTCTTTGTAGACTGATGTATCTAAATGTACCATTTGTTTAATTGAAATATGTCCAACTAAATATAATAATTTAGATAACAAAAAGAACGGAACAGTATTTTCAGATGAATCATTATTAAATTTTCCCTGAATACAGATTTGTAATAATAACTGCTTCATTAAGCGATCGGGCTGATTTGCTAACTGAAATGTTAAAATATAGTTTTAGTGAAGCTTAAATATAAAATTTAGATTATATTATTAAAATACTTGCATGATAAATCGCATTAATCGCATCAGTTGCAAATGAAATATATCCATCATTTTCTAAATTTGCAAAATTTTCTATTAATAAAGTAAGAATTTCTTTAAACATTTCATGATCATTGGGATACCTATGAATAACGCACTAATCATTACTATAATTATTGAATGCATTTGAACAATTATTTAATTCTTATTATTTAACATACCTAACAGGTGTCTTTTCAATATCATCACTCATATGTTTTATAGTTAGTAATGCTCTACATGTATCTCTGGCTAATAAAAGATCAGTCTTTGCTCGTGGTCCAAGCCCTACCTTTATTAATACCTCTAAATTATCAATTATAATACTGCTTTGAGCTTGAGCTATCATTGTTATTAACATTAAAGCAGATCTGCTATCTAATAAATCTGTGTCTGATGATTTCATTGAAAATTTTTCCCATAGAACCTATTAAATAAATTACAAATATACGTAACTTGCTTATAACATAAACATATAAAATTAAAAACCATAATATATTTATATCATTACCTGTAATACGTCATTGCCTATATCTTTATTATTATACCATGTTAATATAAGCTGAGTTAAAGCTTGACTTTGACCTGGTTGAAGTCCTTTTAATAAATCAATTAATGATTTAACACATGTAAGAGCCTCTTGTCGTTTTGACTTTTGATTTTTATGATTATTTAAGTAAATATCTTTATACACTAATGCTATATTGTTTCGTACTGATTGATCACGATGAAATACTTGAAATAAAGCATCACGTATAGCAGCTGTAGCTCCAGCTACACCAAATTGATGAGCAATTCCAAGTAAAGTACATGCTTCGATAGCATCGGTTGCTGTAGTAGAAAAAAGTAATTTTTCCGCCATAGGTATAGCAACCTCTAATTCAGTTGCAAATTCCAAACAATTCTAGAAAGGTATATTATTATATATATAATTTTTGAACAAGTAGTTTATTATGATTAACATAAAATGCTTGGAAACATACTTTTAAATAATTTACAACTCGTTTTGATATTATTTCTTCTTCCTCTTTGTTTTTATCTGTTGAATGTACTGCATCTGTATTTTCTCCTATGTTATCTAAATTACTTTCAGATTCCATAAATGTTTTCAATAGAAGTAAAAACAGACATTCTTCTTTTGCTTCAGGAGAAAGAACTTCTATATCTGGACTTTGTTTTAATTTTATACAAACTTTCCACAAATATGTTACTGCTTCGAGAATTTTTTCTTTTAATATTAATTGTCTTACATGTTCAAACGCTGTATCAGAATTAATATCTTCTTCTTCTTCAACTTCATCATCTGATTTGTAAAATAAAAATATACGTTTAGATTAAATATATTTGTCATAATGAAATAAAACATACAGATTCTATATGCACCTTGGCTTTTGTCCTTTTTCTTTCCATCATCAGTAACTTCTTTTAATGCTTTTCTTATTTCTGGAAGTAAAGTATTCCATAATTCTAATCTTTGTTTGTCACCACGAGCACTTTTACTAACTCTTTCAGTTTGCAACTTTCTTAATTTTATTTCTTCCTTTTCTAACAATTTAGAAATTTCTACTTTATTTAACTGTAAATATATATTACATTACATATAATTATACTTTTAACTCAAGACAATTATATAAAACATAATTTTTTCCACTTACTTTTCCTGCAAATGGGTTGCTTTGCAATAAGGCACGCATTAGTTGTAACGCATGTTTTCGTACATTTGCACTTTTATCTTCTAAACGTAATGCAATAGTAGCTAAAAGTCTTCCTTGCCTTGCTAGTGGAATAGCTCCTTCACAACATAAATGTTGCCAAACTTGTAAAACTTTTGATCTGACATAAGCATTATTATCAAGAATATGTTCTTCTAAGTTATTAAGGCACTCATCACGTTGATCCTTCTGTTCTTGCGTAAGATCATCTCCAGTCAATGCTTTTTGTACAACCTCACGTATAATACTAATGGTACAGTTTCTCATAGCATAATGCTAAACATAGTAGTAATAAATATAAAATAAATGTAATATGTACTTTTATAGTTGAACTAATGTAAAATGGGCTACCTCGCTACCCAAATAATCCATCACATCATCAAGAATAGGAATTATGAGATTTGGTGCTGAAGCAGCAATAGTCTCTAAGAATATTGATATATTACGACTGTCAAGTTCAGATAATTCACTTTGTTCAATCTCTTTCATTATTTCTTTCACTAAACCATTACAACCACAATCATTAATCATATGAATAACTCCGACAGCCATGTGAGATGCTAATGCATCATGTATTTTCACTAACTATAATATTGAAATTTAGTCACTTAGTATATTTTTATATTGAAACAAAACTTTTAATTATTAATATACATACCTGAATAATTCTTATCACACAGCTTATACCATGATTATATTTTTTAATTGAAGTACCTAAAATCTTTTTTAAAAAAATTAATAATTAAATATCAAAACAATTAAAATCAAATTTAATTAAAAATAACTTGATGGAATATGTAAAACTGTACCTCGAAAATAGTTTGCCTCAGGGATTTCTGTTTTGAATCTTTACATTGTTCCAAAATTTTATAACACACTTTAGTGAATAATCTAAATTATAAGAAATCATATATTTATCTTATATATATATATTAAAATAATTGCTTAAATTATAACTAATGTAAACAAATATTTTTTGATGATTAATGCGTATAAACATACACAATAAATGAGTCTTCTACGATAGGAGGTTGCCAAAGTTTTGATAATGGTAATTGTAACAATCTATAGATGTACTCTAATGCTTTCTCTCTACTATTTTCCCACTCATCTTCCATATCCGACTTTGCAGATTTTTTACGCTGTGAATAAAACAATATTAACATGAAAATATTATTTATAAAAAGGAATTATTAACATAATTAGTACAATTAAATTATAAATATCATACCTTGCCTATTAATTTATCATATACATCTTTAAAAACCTCATCATCTATATGGCAAATAAACCAAGAAAATAAATATGCCAGCATTTTATTTATATTTAACAAACTCAATCTATGTTTCTCTTCCAACTCATTTCCTCTTTCGAATATACTTTCCATATCAAGTACTAACATTTCAATACCTTCATGAAATAATAATTGAAGTTAATATTACCAGTTATATGCAATGTAATAATTTAAATAATTATAATATATAATAACCACAATAAAAGAATTTTATTACCTTTTTGAATTCTGGTAAAGGCACGCATAATAATTGCTAATTCAACTTTATTTCCATGAACAATTATGGAGAAAAATGTATTAAAATGGTCTAAAATGAAACTGGCTCCATTTGCTTGGAGTGCTGATCGAATCTCTGCAGTAAGATTAAAATTACTGTGACAAATACTGAAAGTAATGTATAAAGATATATAAAATTTATGGAATACCATCTAGAGCTTGTGGTAACAATCGTATTGGAACGATTTCTTTAACAAAATATTGTCCACTCCGACTTTGTAAAAGTTCATCTTTATTTACAGGAATAATAAAGTCTTTGATCATTTTAATTGATTATTAATATATAGCTTTTTGAAAAATTACTACTTCATTTATAAATCTGAAAATTTTGGAGTTTGTATAATATTTTATAAAAATACAAATTATAATAATATTTGTAATCAGACACCATATACACGAACGCACGTATATTGCGACTGTGTTTGCAACTATAATTTTCAAATTCATTATAACCAACATATTAAACATAAATTTATATTTTTCTGTATTCACATATTTATATATTATATCGGATTATATGCATAATAGGAAAATATTGCGCGTTAAATATTCTTTAGATCTTTATCTTAGATATTGAAACCATTTTGTTCTTTATTAAATTGATTTAATAAATCCTTACGCATTTTCTTCCAGATCATATCGCAGTTGTTTGTGTTGGCGAAGCTGAATTTTTAAAATAATACGTTATAATTTAACAGTGACGCGATGTCATTAGAAGTAGAAAATGATTTAATACGAGTAAATAATCAATTATGTGATTTTTCTAAGGATGGAAGATTTTTTGCAACTGCATATCAAACAAATTTAACAATAAAAAGTTACAAGAAATTCGACACTATTCATTCATTCGTATTTCCAGATATAATCGAGGTTAGTGTATATGATTAAACAGATAATATGTAGACAACTATTATTTTAATTTTTGTTATTATATATTTAATATTATGAAATGTAAATTATATACTATAAAAGAAATAAAGTGTTTATAATACCAGAATTCGTTTTTTATTACATTCATCTTTTTTTTTTTATCACAGTATTTGGAGTGGTCTAGAAATACTGAATACATACTATGTGCAAATATAAAAAAAGCTATTATTCAAGTATATTCCATTCGTTATCCTGAATGGAAATACAAATTGATTGAAGGCAGTGCTGGTTTAGAAAGTGTTAGTTGGTCTCCTGATAGTAAATACATTTTGACGTTGTCAGATTTTAATGTAAGTAATAAATTTGATCGATATTAAATGAACTCATGCTTCAATATATTAAGATTACTAAAATACTCAGATTCAGATATCTGTGTGGTCTCTGGACGATCAAGGTGTAACTCATATACAAAATATGAAATCTTCTTTCCATAAATTATATTTTAGTCCAGATGGTAATAAACTAGCAGTGGTAGTTTCAATTGAGGGCAATGACAATATAGAAATTTATAAAACTGATACATGGAAACTAAGCAAGGTAAATAGTTTAATTCAAATAATTCAGGTTTTAATATATAAAAATAACAAATATTTTTTACAAATTGTTTCATTTCAAAATGTCTATGTCATATATCTTAATAATATGATCAGATCCACAACTTGCTAGTTGTAAAATATTAAAATCTTCCTTTTGAGGTCGAAATTTAAGCCTTTTAACAGTTAAGTGATGTGCTTGAGAAGTATCATACATTATGTATTTTTCCCATTCAAAATTATTAGAGAACATTTTTAATTTCTGTATTTCTATGCATCCAGTTTCAAATCCTATTGCTAAAATATAAAAATCTTGAGAAATACTCTGTAATGAAAATGCAAGTGCTGTAACTGAAACTTTTACATCCAAGGATGTAATTGGAACAATTTTATCATCCGTAAAGTTTGGATTCCAAATCCCAATTTTTCCATCCCTGGAACCTGTTGCAAAGAAAGATGAATCATGTGTCCATGAACAACACCATATTATACGAGTATGAAGACTATCTTTTTTTAGACTAGCTGCAATTAAGGTATACATATTGTCTTTACATTCAAACAATGACCATCTTCTGTCTCTGGAAACAGATAGTAGATATTTGTTATTGGGTGAAAATTCCATTTGTGTTATAGTTAATTGATGAGACATAAGTTTCTGAACTTGGGCCCATGTATTTGTACTCCACAATAATATTGCAGAATGTTCTGGTGATGTTGATTTACATGCAGTTGCCAATAATGATCCATCATGTCTGGCAGCTATAGAGAATATTTCATATCCATGGCCATAAAGCTTTTGTAACTCTGGCCATAGTGTATTTTGCATTAACTCTTCTTCTGTTGGAGAAGTATAATCTTCATTTCTAAACTTATTAACTTCTATATCTTCAATTGTGATATTATCATTAAATGTTGCCTTATTTGTTAGTCCAAGAGCAGGTACTGATGCACTATCAGCCACTATATTTTTGAAATCATCAACATTGGCAATCTTCATTAAACAGTTCCTAAATGTTGTTGGTGCTGTAAATATACGTACAACCTTTTCTTCTGCTCCTGAAGCAAACATATAAGGGGTTAGCATAACCAAACAAGACATATCATATCCATGAACTTGTGGACGTCCAATTTCATGCCAAAATTCTGTTTCATTTTTCCAAGCTGCATGAATTCTTGTTGTCTGATCTGTACTTGCAGTAATTAGAAATCTGTAATGCAATGTGTAATTGTATATTGTTTTGACGAATTATATGTATATATATTTTTAATATATATAACTTTGAATGCAAACCTTCCATTTGGATCCCAGCAAAGATCAATCACTTCACTAAAGTGACCGCTTGGTTTAGACTTTGGAATCCAATTTTTTATAATATTTGAGTATTCCCAAATATGAAATGATCCTTGGTAACCATGTGCTAATATATTTAATCCATTATCACTAAATTTACAACCATAAAAGCCCATTAAATTGCCACCAACTTCACCCACTCTTACTTTTTCGGACCAAATCCCAGTTACTTCATCTGGCTCCCATATAATCATAGATTTATCTAATGAGCAAGATAATAATCTTAAAATTCTATTCTTATTATCAAGCTGTGACGGATACCAATGTACGCCATAAACCCATCCTTCATGACCATAAAGGATAGATTCTAAAGTAATATTATATTTTATGCCATTAGCCATAAACACTTGTTCTTTCTGATGTAACTCATCATTTGAGAATTCTGTACTATTTGCAGAAATTTTCCACAATCTTATCATGGCATCTTGAGATCCACTTGCAAGCAAAATACTGTTATTTGTATCGCAATTAAAGTCCATACATCGTACCCAATCTTCATGGCCAACTAAAACTTGAACTTTTCTAAAATATGATTCTTCTATGATATTACAATTAGTTACATACAATTCAATTGTAAAATTTTCTATTGCAATAGCCAGAAGTGGTAAATGTTTATTTGGCAGGAAAGTAAAACAAGCTTCTATTGGTAATTTCTTATCAAATGTAAGTGTTTGTAAACATTTTACATTATCATCCATATCTCTTAACCATATTCTTAGATCTCCTTTAACAGACCCAGTACATATTATCAATTTCGCAGATGTTTCCTCATTTACGGAGTCATGATCAGAAATGTATAATGAGTTGCAAAAGATTAGAGTATCATCAACTCCTATGATAGAGTTACATTTAAATGATTCATTTCTTTTGCTCCAAATAATAGCTGTTCCGTCTACTGAGCTTGATAATAGCTCTGATTCGGGCTTCGCATCTCTTCGTTTAAGCCATCGTACAGTATTAATACGATTTTTGTGTCGGTGAAGAGTGTGCGTTATTTTTCCAATTTTTGAAATATACGGATCATAAATTGCAACTGCATGACATGCTGCAAAGCAAATGAGTCCATTTTTTCCCCAATCAGCCGAGTGTGGAACTCTATTGCAGGCACACGATATATAACTCGTTGTCATATCTTGCTTTTAATAAATAAATTAATTTTCAAAACATTAACTTAACCTCAAAAGTCATACACATATGCACTATGCTCACTGTCTTCGTTCATTTCAAACCATGAAAGGTTATTATATTACTACTACTATAGATGTGAATTTCGTCTATATTTTTATCACCAATTTCTTTTGCTTATATTTTTCTTATATCCTGCGCTTTTTTAACATGATAATTATGTAGTTTAATGACTTTCTTTAGTTTTGATTATTTGGCTTTTGTCTTTTTTGTCAGAAAATAAGGAAACATTTAAAAGATTCAATGCTTTTTCAACTTAACATAATCTAATCTGACTCCTACCTACTCTACCTTTTTAGTAAATTTTAAACATAAGGTGAATTTAGCTGAAACAATATTGTATTTTTATTTATATTTACAGGAATAAGGAAGATTTTTTTAAAAAGTCCGTAAATACAATCCGAGGCTATTAAAATTTAATGTAAAAGAATTAATTAGATTTTTATAATAAGATTTATAAAAAAAAAATTATAAAAACTTTATAATGATATCTAGAGTTTTCTACATAACATTGAAATCTTTTAATTTTAGAAATTAATATGTGGTCGTTTAAGTAGCATTGATGGATTATGCTGGTCTCCAAATAGCGAATTATTATGCATTTGGTCTTCCTTTAGCGACGAAGCAAAATTAATTATTTATTCGAGTATATTCGAAAGAGATATCGCAGTATTCTCTCCTACACAAACTGTAAATTTATCTCAAGTGGAATGTGCAAGTTATACGTGTTTAAAAGGAATCGAAAATGTAACGTGGATGCCCAGTGGACAGTTATTAGCTGTAATAGGATTTAATGAAATGGTTGGTTTATAATTTTATATATCTTGATAGATTAAACTGCACTTTTATATTACTGCAAACATTTATAGTAATATTTCAGTAAAAGTATTTGTATTGTAGATCTTACTGTTAAATCACGTGACATGGAAACCACTTTTGCAATTATATCTTGAACCCGTAATTCAAGAAAATTATTTGAATAAGGTATATGAAGAACGTATAATTCAACCGAAATTTTCGAATAAAAATACAAGCTATTACGATAGACATGTTTGTAAGTAATTTTTTATAGACATTTATATAAATATAATTGATATTTAAGAAAGTCGATTTTTATAGTGGAAGAGAAATCGGAACGACCAGTAAATATAAAAATAGGAAGGAAGAATATTATTGAGAGATTGTCAATTGCAAAATTTGATATTTTAAAATTTAGTTTTTGCGGGCAATACTTGGCCGTGAAACATCAACTTTATCCTACAACATTGTGGATATGGAATATTATTGATGATTATCTTGATTATTTACTTCTTGAAAATACTATCGTAGGTGAGTATTTCAACAATATATATTTTCTCTGTGCAATATCAAATTATATTAAAAATTTAATTTAGCTGCAAGATGGAATCCTACACGCGCTCACCTTTTAATATTTTGCGAGTGTGCGCATATATTTGAATGGACACCACATAATGCGAGTTGTATATCAATTTCACGAAATATTACGGTATTAGATGCACGATGGCATCCTGGGGGAAATTCCTTATTGCTTTGTGGATATAATAAGGCGATTATTTATCAAATTGAAAATAAATGATGAACTATTCGAATAACATTCGAATATAATAAATAAATTTATATTTATCTTTTTACTTTTTAGTAACATTTGAAAAAATAAAACAAAAAATAAAATTCAAAATAATTTGATTTTAACGTATTTTCTAGTTAGATAGAATGGTTGGCACTACGTGGGAGAGAGGCATATAAATTCATTCATAGATCTCTAACTGCCACTATTTGTACATTTACTACCTCTTAACCTCCATTTTCCCGATCATTAAAATACAGATTTAAAAATATCTTTCAAGTTAATTTATAAAATTATTTATATATTATCAAAATGAATCCCTTTGACATTGATTATGATTTCTTCTTAGACGGACAAGATGTGGATAGAAATAACACGTAAGTAAACAACATAACCTTTTATATGTTACAAAAATAATGTAATAAAATAAAAATAATTCGAATGTATTATTAAAAGTACATCTTTTTAACGCAAGAACTAATATTAAATATAATTAGATTATCGTACTAGATACTATATACTATACTATACTTGCATCTCTTAAAATTACTTTCGTAAATAAATTATAAAATTACTTATGTTTATTGGATAGAAATGTGTCAATGGAAGATAAAAGTAGCTCCATACTGAAAGCAGAATTGCAAACCTTAAGAATATCTGAAGAATCTGAACGCCAGCTGTACGATACTTTAAAGCATATTTATGGCCCTGTATGTATTTATAGACATTATTATAAATTTATTATTTTATACATGTCTCTTAAAATGTATTATTGGGAATTAACATATTTTTTTAACAGAGTTTTAAACTTTCTGATGCATCAGAATTTGAAAATAAAAAGTCCAATTTAGACAAGCAATATTGGGTGGAAAGGGGCAATTTGGTCATTAAAGGAATAGTTGATTATTCTTCTAAGGATAGTACACCAAAAACCGAAGAACAAATTACTAGGCAATTTGCAACATCCAAACTTGAAAGTTATGGGTAAGTTTTTTAAATTTTAAATAATGGGCAATTATAAATGAGCTTTTATATTGTTTTAAGTTTTCATCAATCGCACTGCAATGAAGCGCTATTACATGCAGAGGGTGATGTAGGGAAAGCTTTGGAAATATTGTTTTATAAATATTATGGATTGGAAAATATAGCAAGAAACAAGATACACGATGATATTGATACAATAGATTTATTAGAAAGAAAGAATGAGGAAAAAGAAGCACTCGAATCTATTTATGGGAATATGTTTACTGAAAAAATAAAAAATCAAATTTGGATTGTACAAGTTAAATTGGATTATTTAGTAAGAAATGATGAAATAGGACATGAAATTCAAAGGATTAGGCACAAACAAGAAAAGGGAAGGGAAAGAGAAGTTTGCAGATTATTTATTCATAAAAGATGTAGATTTGGAAATAGATGTAAATTTTTACATCAACAACCACAAGTATTAAGAATGCCTGAAAGAGAGAATCCGAGTTTTACCCTAGAAATAAGATTTCCTGAAGGTATTATAATTGTTTACATAATATAAAATATATTACGTAATTAATATATAAATTATGTGCAGACTTTATACTTAATCTTTTTAAATATTTCATTAGGTTGTAAATATCCTTATGAACCACCATATTTTTATTTGTATAAAAATGATGGTACATTTCCAAGTATAAATTGTTTAAGAATAGCAAGAAGGTTGTATGAAGAGGCATTATCGATATCTGCATATGGAACACCTTCTATTTTTTCAATAATATCTCTTTTGGAAAATGAATATGATATAAAAAGATATTTAGCAGAAAATACAGAACAATTTCTAGATCAAAGTGAATTACTATTTCAAAAACACATAGAAAATGAAGATGAAACAAATGTAGCTACTCATTACGAATTAGGGTCTATACATAGGAAAAACAGAAATAGTATTAGTTGGGAAAGAATATTGAAAGAAGATGATCTAATTGAAAAAAATTTTAAAGAGAAACTAACAAATCCCAGATATAACAAGATGATAGAAATTAGGGAAAGGTTGCCTGCATGGTCAAAGATGTATGAAATTTTAGATGTAATACACAAAAATCAAGTGATCATAATTTCTGGTGAAACAGGATGTGGTAAAAGTACACAGGTGCCACAATTTTTATTAGATGATTGGATTATTAATAGATCTGCATCCAAAGAACATATTAACATAATATGCACACAGCCACGAAGGATAAGTACAATAGGAGTAGCAGAAAGGGTTGCAACAGAAAGAAATGAACGCATAGGTGACACAGTAGGATATCAAATACGATTAGAAAGTAAAATTTCTAATAGAACTAGATTAACATTTTGTACAACCGGAATTTTGTTGCAAAGATTTGCTGTGAATCCAGAATTATCAGATGTTACACATGTTATTGTAGACGAAGTTCATGAAAGAAGTGCAGAAAGGTAAGTTATCTATTATACTTATTTGTTTAATTTTATTTAACTGTTTTATTCTTTTTAGTGACTTCCTTTTGATGCTATTAAAAGAATTACTGTCCAGAAGACCAAATCTGAAAGTAATACTTATGAGTGCCACTCTTAGAAGTGAGATCTTTTCCACATACTTTAAAGGAGCTCCCATTTTATGTATACCAGGAAGGACGTTTCCTGTAGAACAAATCTTTGTGGAAGATATATATGAAAGAACGAATTATGTTCTAACAGAACATTCAAGAGCTACGCGTAAATATAAAGGTGGTTTGGAGCAACTAGAAATTAGCTATGGTATCGCATCACAGCTTGCAGCTCGCTCTAGTTGTTACGTAGTTGAAGAATCTAGAGCTGATGAAGATCTAGACTTTGAGGGAATTATCAGAAGATATAAGGGTTATAATAGCCAGGCACAGAAAAATTTATATTATATGGATCATAATGCAATTAATTATGAACTTATAGAGGCAACATTGCAGTGGATTACTTGTGGAGAACACAATTATCCTAAAACAGGTTCCATCTTAGTAAGTATTTTTACTAAGTTTTCTTATTATACGAAAAATATACAATATGTAGTTAAATTAATATTACATTTGTAGGTATTCTTACCCGGATTTGCTGAAATTATTACATTGAAAGATCGATTGAATAAGAATGAGTATTTTTCGCCAAAGACTGGAAAATTTATTATTATATCATTACATTCATCTTTATCTAATGAAGAGCAAAGCTTAGTTTTTAAAAAATCTATTGCTAGAAAAATTGTATTAAGCACAAATTTAGCTGAAACGTCTATTACTATAGATGATTGTGTCTTTGTAATTGACAGTGGAAAGATGAAAGAAACTAGATTTAATTCGAACCAAAACATGGAAAGTTTAGAAATGTGTTGGGTATCACGAGCAAATGCATTACAAAGAAAAGGACGCGCCGGACGTGTAATGCCTGGAGTATCTATTCATTTATATACCTCGTACAAGTATGTATAATTATTGTTCATTAAAACATTAAATCTTAGAGTAAAGTTTACCAATATTGATTCAATTTAAACAATTGTTTCAGGTTCAAATACCACTTTTCAGCACAGCCAGTACCTGAGATATTACGAATTCCGTTAGAACCACTGTTATTACGTATTCAACTTCTACATAACGGAACAAAAGTTGACTTACATGAAGTTTTAGGTAATAAAAATATATTTTTAATTTCATATCATTAATTAACTTTCTAATATCCATTATAATATTCTATTTAGGCAAAATGTTGGAACCACCAACAGAAGAAAATATCAGTAGTGCAATTAAACGTTTACAAGATGTAGGAGCATTTAATTCCGAATGTACATTAACCCCACTAGGTCACCATCTTGCGGCATTGCCTGTAAATGTACGAATCGGAAAATTAATATTGTTTGGAGCAATCTTCTGCTGTCTTGATTCCGCACTTACTATAGCAGCATGTTTATCTCATAAAAATCCATTTCATATACCTTTTGAAAAAAGACACGAGATTGATGCAAAAAAACAATTTTTTACTGCCAATTCTGATCAACTAACTATTCTCAAAGCATATAAGGTAAATGTATAAAAGTATATAAAAATGTATATAATATATAATTATAATATAAAAAGATATTTTTTCTTTTGACAGAAATGGTTAGAAGCATATACACGCAATACTAGTGCAGGCCATGCTTTTGCAAAAGAAAACTATCTGTCTGTGCGTACGCTATATTCCTTGGCAGATATAAAGTATCAGTTATTAGAATTGTTAGTTTCAATCGGTTTTGTCCCCGTTAATTTACCTAAACGACAACCAAATGTTGACAAGATTATAGAAATTACTGGATTTGAACTGAACATCAATAATGATAATTATAAACTTCTCCAAGGTTTACTTTGTGCAGCTCTATATCCTAATGTAGTAAAGGTTCTTTCGCCAGAAAAATTTTTTCAAATTCAGCTTGCTGGGGCAGTTCCAACACAGACGAGACCCGAACAACTTAGATTCCAAACTAAAAATGATAGTTTCGTTAGTATTCATCCATCCTCGGTCAACTTTCACGTTGGTTATTTTACTAGTCCATATTTAGTATTTCAAGAAAAAGTGAAAACAAGTAAAATATTTATTAAAGAAGTATCAATGGTACCAATTTTACCACTAATATTATTCTCTGATTACGAATTAAAAATAGAAGTGCATGATGGAATATTTATTGTATCATTAGAAGATGGCTGGATGTTATTTGATGTTGAATCTCATAGGGTAAGAATATTTATTAGTGTTTGTTGAAATTAAAACAAAAAAGATGATAATTGTGTGTTAAATATACTTTTAATATTACTTAGGTGGCTCAACTTTTGCAAGGAATGAGAATGGAATTAGTCAAATTATTAGAGCAAAAGATGAGGGAACCCCTTCTGAATCTATTAAATCATCAAAATGGAAAAAAAATTATCCAAACAATTGTAAATGTAGTCACGAGAGAATAAAATATTATGTCGTGAATTTTTTAAACATAAATCATAAATTAGTAAAAAAAAATATTGTAATTCATATATTATGCTATACAAAATAATTGTGTGTAATTGATATATATAATAATATTCGAAATATTTTTAACGATTGGAAAATTTTTGCAAAATTTTATATTTTCTTTTAATATTTAAGAACCATATAAGATTTTGTCCTTTCTTATGTGTATAATTTTAGACAAATTTAAAAATATAAAAAATTATTAAATATTTTATTATAATAAAAATAATTATTTTTAAAAATATATAATCGTCATACTATAGTCATGTTTACTTATATATACATGTCCTATACATCAGTACCTACACTCTATAGTGAGTGCACTATTGTAGTAGCATCTTAATACGAAACATGTGGTGTTAGGTATACGCGGTTGATAGAAATAAATATATTTATGCGAAGTTTATGAAATTTTATACGAGAAATATATTTTCTTGCGTATTTTTTAATAGTAATAATACATCTTAAAGTGAAGTCTGCTTATTGTTATTGATCATAACCTGCAATTTAAAGTAAAATTATGATGAATGCGGAAGAGGTTATAATGGAAGAAGTAATAGAAGACAGAAATTCAAATAATGGTTTTGTGGACCTTATATCAAATGTTGAAGAAAGTAGTTGTGTTCCAAACAAAGTAATTGTTGAAGACTATTCAATGTACAAAAAAGCTACACAAATCAATGTTAATGAGATAAGTCAATTTACAAATGACTGTGAGGTAATTATAACTGATAATGCTGAAATTAAACAAAATTCTAATAAGAAAGATGACATGAATGAACAAGTCGAACAAAACAAATCAGTCATACTGCCAAATACTAAACAAAATGAAATACTTATTAACGATACTGACAAAAATCAGAATACAAATGAAGATGTAACATTTGAAAACTTGGAACAAAAAAGTGATGATGATATTTGTATTATACGTGAAATAAATACAGTATCTCTGGCTCAAAGTAAGGATATAGGGATGTACTTATTATCATAATCAAAATTATAAATAATTTTGTTATATATATATTATATTATACATTATAAATAATTTTGATATTAAATTAACAATTGTAATTTATGTTTCCTTTTTAACAGAAAGTGATAAAGTATCTTCTCTTACTAGTATTGCTATAGAATATGGCAATTCAGATTCAGAAACAGAATTTAATACTGATGAAACAAAAAGTGATAGCAATCAAAATCAATCTTTAAAAGAAGTACAGATGCAAACTTATAGGCAAAATAAAGAAGTATCATCAAGTGAAGAATCAAGTGATAGCGATGATTCTACTAGTAGCAGTGATTCTTCAGTAATAGTTGAATCAGATGATTCAGATAGTGATGATAGTTCAAGCAAGTATGCTATTCATTTTTGTAAATTTTTATACATTAAATTAATTTTATATGAAATTTTAAAGTAATTTCTTATACATTTAGGAAAGGCAAGGAAAATAATGTAAGAAGAAAAAAGAATAATGAAATGAGAACTGAATTAGATGATTTACCTCCTATTGAAGACTTAAAAATTAGCGTACCTGAAGTATTATGTGATCCATTAGGAGAGGTATTTATAAATATTAAATTAATACATATATGAATAATCTTGAAAATAGAATAATATCTTTGTAAGATAATATTAAATTATAGGTTGCATGGATGGTTGAACAACTAGTAGTTGTAAAACCAAAACCTGGCAAACCGACATTGAACTTAGATACAGTTTTATTTATTGAGAAAGGACAAAGGACGTTAGGAAAAATATTTGATGTTTTTGGACAAGTGAACGAACCTCATTATTGTGTGCGATTCAATAGTTCTGAGCACATAAAAGAATATAACATTACAGCAGGAATGACTGTTTATTACTGTCCAAATACGGAATATACTTCTTTAGTATTCCTACATGAATTATTAAAGTGAGTTTATGTATTTAAATGTGTATATAATTATACATACTATTCTTATTTATATTTATTATATTAATCTATAAGAAATTAAACATATAGTAAGCAATTTATGATTATTACAGAATCAGGGGTATTGATGCAAATGCAGATGATCCTCCAGAATTTTCAGATGATGAGGAAGAACGGGCTTATTATGAACAACTAAAAGCAAAACAAGTAAATAATGCTAATGAAGCTGAAAATCCGTCTAAACGAAAGCGTATTTCTAGTAAGTTTCTTATGTAATATTTATATCTTTTTATTTGTTAACATTTATATTTTCTATTAACATTTATCATTTTAGAACCTACTACTGGATGGCAATCCAATCATCCGTGGAATAGAAGTATGCAGAATCAAAGGAAAGGATTTTATGCACGAGGAGATAGACGATTTCCTTCTATGCAAACTAAAAATCATTCTCAGAATTTATGGTCACAATCCTATCAAACCAATAGTGAACCTTATGGATATGGAATGTGTTCATTGCAACCTGTGCAATATATGAACCATAATGTTAGTGGTCTTAACCAAAACTTTTATGGCTCACACAATTACTATAGTGAAGATAGTAGCTCAACATATCTAAATCCTAGAATCCCTTTCAATACATGTCCAAGAGTTCCTCCAGGATACATAACACCACAAAATCATCTAAATTCAAATGTAAGATTTCAAGCTGCAAATATGCCTTGGCTACCACAAGTGTCGCAAGTTCCTATTCGAATGAAATTGCCATGGATACCTATACCACCACCTCCACCTCCACCACCAACTTCATCACCATCAGATACTACTTCAACATAGTTAATATTAATTACTTATGAATTATGTTTTTAATTTAGTTATATATATATAGTTATATATTATATATATAATTGTATGTATATTAAAAATAATAGAAATTATATAATGCAAATTATATATATATATATATATATATATATAATATGAAATTAGTAATTAAAGGTATTTATATTATAGACATTATCTCTAATTAGAGTAAACTATGAACTATAGCAAAGTATGAGTTAATATTATTTCCGCATATAGTGAGGAAATATTGCCATAACATGATATATCATTTGCAGTACAAATTATGATTATAGTACTCTTATATAATCAGATTATTCCTTAAAGAATGAATCATTTTTATAAACCGCCATATCTGATTTCTGTAATTGTTCTTCGGCAATTGTAATATCATCTTTTATCGCTCGAATTAATTCCTCTGAAATGATAATGATTAATATAATAAAAATGGGATAAATTTTGATACAGTTACTATTTACCTTCAGAAGTAAAATCTTTTTCTGGTCGTACATATCCCGTAAAAACAGCTTTAATTTGTTTCCCATAAAAATCGTTCTCAAATTTATGCATTAAATGTATCTCCTACAACAATGATACATTATTAAAAAATGGTTTCAAATTTTCATGTTATCAAGTATTCAATTAATTATAATTTACATTCGTACCACCGTCTTTTTTTCGTTTTTATAAAACGGATTCCAACCAATACTGGCAACCATTTTATAAGTTTGTCCGTCTATAGAAGCCCATCCATAATAAATTCCAGTACTAAGATCACCAGGTAAATTATTTACTACCTTGTCTTCAAGATTTGCTATAGAAACATAATTTTATAACTACATACAATATTAATAAAATATTACTGAAAAAAATTATTTTTTCTTTTATTTATACAATATAATTAGTTTAATTTTTGCAAATTTTTACATCAAAATATTTCTTAATAAAAAGCGATTAAAATATTGAATAAAACACAAAATAAAATAGCGATTAATACAATACATAATATTAAATAACTTTTTTAACATATTTCATATATTCCCGCCATTAATTATGTATACAATAAAGCGATTACGTTTTTCAATTGCATACAATTCTAAACTATTCTCTGCAACATTAACGTAATTTTAAATTGTTTATGATTAATTTCAAAATTTTCGAATCCATCAAACAAAAATGAAATTGTTGAATGTTACCTGTAGGTATCCCCAAAGCTTTGGAACCTCTGCCAAACCCCCTGACTACCGACCCTGATAAAAAGTATGGTATGCTTTTGGTAGACATAACGAATCTTGATTTCGCGTCAGACTGTCAGACTAGTAACGTAACTAGTAACTAGTAACGTAAATGAATGTTACTTTAATGCTTCATAATATATTATCTTGAAAGAAGATAAAGCGTTCGTTATATGACGTGGCATATTTACACGCTATTTAGTGTTGTATAAATTCATGTTGATGAAATGAATGGACTACTTTTAAAACAAATTATTTAATATGTTATACAAATAATTTTATATTTATATAAAATAAGAATTAGATATAACATTGTGAATATACTTATGGAAAATTTGTCCTTAGATTTTTTATTTTGTTTAAACTGATAATTATCGCATGTTACGGGTTATCTATGCGTAACTCTTTTTACTCCTGTATTATCATAACATAAATTAGTTCTTACAATTTCCTCTGACAACAATAAATTATTGAAGATTGTTTATTTTTAGCTTGTTAGTAACAAAAATTTCAACATTGAAAGAAATATAAGCAGATTTATAAAATAAAATCTTCTATTTGTGTTTAAATTCAATTATCTTCTTATTTCAATTTGAGCAATATTGAAATCATTTTTTGTCTTAATATAATTAAAGTAAAGTATTTTGCTATGTTTTTTTATTGTGATATTACAACACAATTTAAACGAGTAGTTAATAGTTCTATATTTATAAGTCAGCAAATAATGTGGTAAATTAGTATAGGTTAATACATTGTGAGCATTATATAATAAGAAATCAAATTTAAACAATTTATTTATTGAGAAACGTTACTTTTTTTTAACATGAGAAATATTTCTAAAAAGAATACAATATATTAATGTTGAATGTAACTTTTATCATATTTTTAATTAAGAAGGTATAAAATTATTATTTCTTTCCATATATAAAATATAATTTAGCGAGGACACATGAGATGTCTTCCTCCATCAACAGATAAAGTTACACCTGTAGTGAAGCTGGCATCGTCACTTGCCAAATATGTAATTGCTTTTGCAACCTCGCTAGGATCTCCTGTTCTGCCAAGTGCATGAGTTTCTTTACTCTTAGCAAAGAATGCTTTTAATTGATCTTCTGACATTCCACTACTTCTATGAAGATTTGTTACTATTACACCAGGATTTACGGCATTAACCCTCACCTATAAATTAAAGATTAAATATAAAAGCTACTATTGTAATTAATTAGTAAGTTTTCAAATCAAACATACTTGTTTTGGTGCAAGATCAAGAGCTATACATCGTGTGAATTGATCAATTGCTGATTTACTCATACTGTATGCTAAAACTCCTGAGAAGGATCTTATTCCAACTACACTTGATACATTCACAATATTACCTTTAGATTCTATTAGATATGGAACAGCCAACATTGTTAAATGATATATTGAACGTACATTTATGTTAAAAACTCTAAAATATTTACATGTTTATTATGTTGTATAAAATTAAGATTAAATTTTATTGATTTAAGTTAGGTATACAAAAGATAGACTTATACCTGTCATATTGTTCTAATGAAGTATTCTCTATGCCTCCATTTTCTAATATACCAGCGTTATTAACCAGGACATCCAGTTTACCGTAATGTTTAATAGTGGATTTTATAATATTTTCAACATCACTTTCATTAGTTAGTTCTCCAGTTACAATTAATGGTTTGTCAGACTTACATTGTTCAGCGACTTCATTTAATTTCTGTATATTACGACCTGTTAATGATAATAATGCACCAAGTTGTGAAAACTGTACAGCAGTTGCTGCTCCAATGCCAGAACTAGCTCCAGTTATTAATACAACTTTTCCAGCAAATGCCATCTGAAAAAAGTAATGAATTACAATTAAGTAAATTTTATTTTAAAAAATTAATATTTTTATAGTCTCTGAAGTTTCTGTAATTCATAAATTTATATACTTTTATATAAAAATTTTTAATACTTCCATAATTACTTAACTTTCTTGATATGTCAAATATATTTAATATATTATAAGGTTTTTCTTTTTTATAAAATCTTACTGATTTATATAATTTATTTATATTGCTCAGAGTTACGTTCTCGTGATCGTAATTGAAGTAAGACTAAATAGTTGCCATGCCATCGTTTGATATTAACCTAACGTAGAATTTTTACGAATAGACTATAGATAAATTGCAACCATGGATACTATCGTACGCTCATAAACTTGGCTATCTTAAAGTTTACATTTCCAATGTAAAATTATGATTTAATATCCATGAACCTAAATGTATGTAAATCTATAATTTATTCAAACTGTGGAAAAAAAGTGATAAGAGCAAACGTAATACTTAACTTCCATAAGACTATATGTAATTTTTTGAAATAATCATAAAATACTTTGAACAAAATTTATTAAATTATATTTCCGTAAAAATTAATTAATGCGGCCATTTTGCATATAATAAAAATAAAATATATTCTTCAATTTATCAATTTTATTTTTTCTAATTCAATTATTACAATATTTAAATATTTTTCAACTTTTTCTACAGATGTACAAATCTTTTCAATATTCCACTCTTTATCTTTAACTTTTTTCACAATTCCCTGAAGAGATAATTTTGCACTTGCTAACAGTGTTCTTTTTTTCTTAGGTTCACAATTGGAAACATATTGCAAATACATTTCTGCTAACATACAACACAATTGTAATACTTTCTGAACTGATTCTTCTTGTAAAAGCCATTTGGGATCTGATACAGCAATACGATGTGCTTGGTGTAAATAGTGTAGTGCTTTGTCATTATCAATATCAGTTTTTTTAAGGAAAGTAAGTTGTCCATACATTCTCCAAACATCAGAATTATTAGGTATAAATGAAGTAATTCTTCCAAATAATTCTAAAACTTTTGGAAGTAATTTTTGTGCAGACTTTCCATCTGAATCATTTACATTGTTTAATACAGCATCAGTAAGTATATCAAGAATTTGAACATCTAAATGGTGATTTTTCAAGTCTAAAATGCGATGATAACATCGAATTACCTAGAAAAATGTGTAAAAGACATAAATCGTTAAAAGATATAAGATTTTCGGGAAGAGTTAAATTTTATTTTTATTGATATTATGTATTCGTACTTCTGAAAAATGTCCTAAGTCAATGCTAACAACCATTAAATTATCCCAAACTTGCCACTGATCATAGTTGCACTTTAAAGCATCTTGAAGAGATTTCCAAGCTTTTACTTTATCACCTAGGTTTATATAAGCTTTTGCTAAATTATTCCAAGCCTCAAATGTCTATAATTAAATCGCCAAATTCTTTAATATATATTATTACATAAGAAATTAATAATTGAAAATATTAATACAAACCGTTTGCTCTAGTGCACAATAACGTTTATATGCTGTTGCTGCCAATTTCCAATCTTCCACTTGTAAAGCAGCAAATCCAAGTCTAATCCAAACATTTTCTTGAATGTTATTTAATTCAACTGATAATTTTAAATGTGGTATAGCTTCCTCATACTTAAAAATAAAAAATAATATATGTATTTAATTAAATTACTTTTGAAAACTTTTCAAGCTTATATTTATGTACGCACATTTTTTTTGGAAAAATAAAAGAATCCCCAATGTCTTTGAGCTCGACTACTTTTTTTATTAGATAGTTCCCATGCTGTTTCATAACAACTAGGTTCTTGAGTTGCATCACCTAATAAGCACCATAATTGAACTGATGGTTTTTTAGATATTTCTTGCTGAATAATTTCTGCTGCCTAAAATTAAAAATAAAATATAAATTTACTTGTTTCACGTATGTTAAGAAGAAATTACATAAACTAAAATATATACTTTATGTCTTAGCTGTAATATGTTGTAACAAGCAATAGCTTCTTCCCATAGTTTGCTCTTCAAAAAAATATCCAAAGCACCCTTTACTAATCCAACACTTAGCATCAATTGTGCCCACATTTGTTCTAAAGCCCAAACTGGCTTAAGACCACTGGCAAAGAATAGGTCCATTCTGTTTGCAACACAGATTTTTGACTTGTTTAGTTCATGTATTAAATATTCCATTTGTATCATTGATCGTTCAACAGTTCGTTTATCCTCAGATTCTAAAGAACATCGATGATATAGAGATGCCATTTTTAAGGACCAATTTCTTGTATTATTTACCACAACCTATTAAAAAATAATCTTTGGTAAGAAAATAAAAAATATAAAAGCCAAAAATACTTACAGTTAAATAAGGTGTTACTTCTTCATCTGTTAATTTATCCTTTGGTTGCGATAACTGTAATTGAATGCTATTAGAAGTAAAATTTAAAATAAAATATGAGTTTTGCTTTATAAATATAACAAAAATAACAAAAATGAAAAATATATTCTTACTATTTTGCTAATACAATAGCTTCTTCTACTGCTCCTAATTGTGTATTTTCTATATTTGTTGAAAATTGAATATGTTCTAATCTAATATCATCATTCAAATCCAAAGATTTTGGTAAATTTTCACAATATCTAGAAGGAAACTGTTCCTTTTCTAAAGTTATTCCTAAAAATAGTTGTGCCTTGTCTTCTTGATATTTTGTACGTTTACCTAATGCACCTTCAAGATTTAAGCTTAATTTCGCTCCTTCCTGAGCAAGTTTAACATATTTTTCTGAATTTTGAATTCTCCTATAATAAAAATAAAATTGTGCAGCTTCAATATAAAATAATGTTTCGCAACACAAATTTTCTTTCAACATTTGCAAATCATCGATTTTCTGAATCAACTGTTCAGTCTCATCAAATATTGTACCGGAACTTTCATTTAGTATAAGTTGATGTAAAAGATTTGCTCTAAATAACCACCATATACAACTTTTATAAGCATTTTGTAGAATTTCATTTGAGAATATCATCTTAGAAAAGTAAAGAAGATCTGACATTTTAACATTTGCATTACATTCATCGTGTAACGATAAATTTCTAAGTATATTCTCTTCATTAATTTTTTGCCATTCAATATCTTTTTCAATTTGTGGACCTGTCCAATTCTGTTGAATAAAATATAGTAAAGAAGCTATGCCTGTGCATAGCCAAGAATCATGCGAGTCTGTTTTTTCTATATCGTCATGTATTAATTCGGAAACATTATTGCTATTATTCAACTCTTGAATTAGATTTGAAGATAACTTATTATTTATGACATCTTTATAATTTCCATTTAATATATGTTGCACACAAATAGGCAGGTTATGACCTGAAACAAGTAACATAAAATATAAAATAAAATTTGATTATAGCAAAATATATTGACCGAGAATATAACCTAATACGATATATAAACATATATGTATATTCCAAAATCATTCATTTACCGTCATTGTTAACGACATTTATTAATAATGAAATTTCGATTTCTTCATTTATTGTTTTTTTTGCATTTGAAAGATTCATTATTGCGACGTGTTACTTGACGACACGTGGTAAAGCTTGTATATTATTCACAATCGGAAGTCAATAATTATACTGACACAGATATTCACAATATAAGAAAAATATTTAATACAGCGGTTTTATACATTTTATATTACATGTTATAATACATTGCAAAGAAGTTATTTATTAATGTATTGTATTCCATACATGCAATTAATTGTTTGTAAATTAATATTATGAAAAATAATAAAAAAATTACTTCTGTCAATTCTTGGACATAGCAAATAAAATATAATTATCTACGATGTATCTACAAAATAAAAAATTAATAAATATATGTTATAGTAAATAAACATATAAAAATACAGCTATATTTATTTATATCTTATGAATGTACAGACCAGGTTATGATTATACTTATTGTAAGTATGTTAAGTTTTTTATTAATATTCATTCATCAAGAACTATCTATATTTACAATTTAATATATCTATATAAAAAAATGTAAATTTATTATATTTTTTATTGTGGTTCAAAACAAATATTTTTAATACATTTTAGGTGTTTTGTTTATAATTAAAAAAATACAAGTAGAAGTTTTGAAATATGTATCTTATTAATTACATAGTTGCACAAACTATTTTTTTTATTATTACTATATCGGAACGATACTATCACATATGCAAGTAAATTGAATACAATTATTCTTTACAATTGATTAAGTACATAATACATATTATCTTGCTTATATGATCTATAATAACGATTATATAGCACATGTTAAAGGAAATCTTTAGAATTAGGAATTCTCAGTCATTTTTATGTGTCTATATAATGTAATAATAGGTATATATATTACAATTAACAAGCGGATATATTAAATATATGCTTGTAATACTTAATAATATTGTTGACCCGTACAAGGGGAAGATAATTTTCTTTTCATTACTGATAATTTTTTTTCTTAATACTGAAAACATTAAAAAAAGAAACAAAAAAGACATTAAATATAATATATGTTTAATCAGGTAAATGTTTTACTTTTGAATAAATATTTATCGTAACATTAAATAAATTAATTTGAAAACTGAAAAAGTGAATAAAACCAGCAATATATATTAGCCTGAAATATACATATGTGTGCTTGAAATACTAAAAGTGTTGCAGCACACTTTAAGGCTCATACCATTCACTTAAATGATTTGAGTACTTAAAAGGGATAATGTTAAGACGAGGATAAACGTTGATTACTTATTTTTTACAAGGTGGTGAAATTTTTTAAAAATTTAGATCGCTCTCGTTGTTATTGTCATTAGACTCCTTTTTTGCAGCTATCAAATTTTCCCACTGTGCGATGAGAGTGCTCCTACGTCGTGGATTTGGCTATAGAATTAAATAAAGATTAGTAATTTATCATCATTTGAAAATATGAACACATGCATCTATACGTAATAATTCATTGCAATACTTGATGAAAACAAATAACTAATCATCGACAAACACATATATTAAATATGCTATATACATTTGATTAATAATAATTAACATATTCGGACTTTTTAAAAGAATTAGCAATACCTTATGTTTTCCTTTAGCTTCTTTTTCTATTTCATCCTCATTTAAAGTATTTGTCGAGGTACCGCTTCTTAACGAACTTGAACCATCATAGATGTCGGAATCATTATCATTTCCAATGTCCAAAAGATTTGGTTGAGACTTGGCCAACATTTGAGACCGCATTAATCTAAAGATGTATGTAATTGTTTGTTACATCGTGAAATGAAAAACGTATAAATTATTGCTATTAATCATAATAATTTACCTCAAAACTACACTTAATCCGATAATAATGTATGATTGAAAATAACATTGAATTATCAATCATATTAGTTACAGTTCTTAAAAAAATAACATTTGAAATATCTATATCTTGCGATTTATCAACTCCATCTTCTATTCGTTTTTTAATTTCACTATACAAGTACGCGATTAATGGTCAAGTGTCAAGGTACAAATAACTTATTCATCGCAAGAAGATGATGTAAATAATAGTAAATTCTAATTCTAAATTCTAATTAAAAAAAAATGAAAAACAATATTTGTAACATCGTCATTTTTGTGTACTTTTCAATTTATATTGGTCGACCAATGTAGCCTCTGAACAGCTTAAATGATAGCTATGAATACATTAACCATTATAAAAGTAAGATAAAATTAAAAATAAACATGTTACCTAAGCTCGTTTTCTCGCTCTTTCATCTCATGTAATTCCTTTTGAATTTTTTCTTCCACAGGGACGTATCCCTTTCTAACGGGAGGCTTCTTGGGCTCATCGTCTGGTTCGAGTTGAATTTCTAGACTTCTATTGAAAGCCTTGATGCTCAGCGGATTGAGCGTGATACTGGGTGCCATGGGTGGTGTTAGCGCGTCGTTACCTGCAGATTTTGGTTTGTATATTTTCCCCCTAGTCGCCAGAAACCTGTGCATCAGCCCTTTCTGACTAGGTGCCGTTGCAAAACGCAAAGGTGTCGGAGTGGTGCGACTGGATATGACTCCATTCGTCATCTTTGGCGTTAAGGTAGGCGTAGACGGTGTAAGGTTGACTGCTTCCAGAATTTGTGGCGTGGACGTTGTCCTCTTCAATTTTCCCGAGGCCAAAGCTTGTGGCATGCGACGCACCTGTTATACATTATTGCAGGAAATTGTTATTACATTCGTTTTGAATTTGTTGCAATTCGAAATGAAGATAATTCTAATTAAAAAAAAAAGAAAAATTTAGTCATGCGATAATCTATTTGCAGATAGAGAACGAGTGTATTCAAAATAACTTCGCATTATCTTTAAGAACAAAAGTATGGAGCGACCTTTGTAATACACTGTAGATTATTTAGCAAGCGCAAATTATACGAGAGCTACATTTTCAATCATTATTATCAGCACGATACAATAGTTATGTCAAGAGCAAAAAAATGGCCGTTTCACGGAAAATGGCATTACATTAACTTTAACATATCGGCAGATAAGATATTTTCATCGAAATCGTGGCCTGGCAGCGTTACGAAAACCGAATGCAACCGGCTGTTTGCGAAATAAATGTGCACACTCTCGCGTCTTGTAGCAATTACTTCGCACGCCTGCTGCTAATTAATTAGCGTAAAGTATAGAAAATCGCGCGATCATGCCGAGATTATTAATCTGGCAATCGCGCGTCTGTTTCCATTATCGAAAGCGTGCCACGATTTTGGCGAACGAAAGGGTATGACGTTGGCTCACGATCCTCATTAGTTCCGTTCTGCTTAAATGTACCCACTATAAATATAAAAGTAAGCTGTTATACTTGATCGACTCTGCTCTGTCCACAGAATATTTTGCATATAAAGTTACTTCAAGAACTCGCTATATTTAATCTCACGCACTTAACAAGTATAATTAATGATAAAATTAGAATTTATTCGACTCATAAACATTGGCAGTATATAATGTACAATAGTATATAAATGTCACTTACTAATTTCTATCATGGTTTATCTTTATCTAGATAAAAGGCAGAAACGATTGACCCGTTTCGGGTTAACTGTGTAAGTCATTAAACAAATGTGTAACTTTGATCGCTTATCAGTATTTCTACTTTCTGTATTTTAAAATTCTGCCAACAGTATATCTATATGTATTGAAGTAAATATATATTTCGTAGAGATCACGAAGATATGTAATACAATTAAGGTATTGAATAGCTATACAATGAGCCTCGATACCTAGTGGGACCACTTTTTACACTTATTATATGTTTAAAATGAATATCCAAGTTGTATATTAATTTTTTACTAAATACATGTTTGCACTAAATATCTCATAAAGTCTATATACATCTCCAAGTTTGTTTCAAATTTTATCAATATAATCACGACAGTCGTGTCATTACAATATTAATGAAATTCCAAAGTGTTTTATATAACACTGACAATATATGTGTATAAATTTTGTACATAAAAATAATAGTAAGAGGAACATACTAAAATTTTTCATGGTAAATGTTCAAATACTTTCGCGAGCCACTGTATAATATTTTTACAACGTAGAACTTGTTTTAACAAAAATTTTCATTGAAACAGTATTTCCTCTAAGTTTGCGGCGCAAGATCTAATTTTTCATCGATGAATTCCCATCACGTCCGTAACAAGATTGAAACAGTGCGTTACGTGATGAATCATTAAATCAGTAAGTGCGTGTATAATCGTCCTCGTCGCTCACGGACATCACAGCCGTCCGATGCGTTTCGTCCCTATAAGGACTACGCAGGCATTTACTCTTTCTTTCTTTCGTTCAACGACCTTGAGCATGGTCGACACGAATGTACATATGTACACGTAACATACACGTATATACATATACATGGAGTTTTAAGCATACCTTGGAATCCACCGTCTCGTGGGACGTGGTTTTAATGCTACCCACGTTTCTCAGCTCGTGCTCCCTCTCCGTGACCTCTTCGATCTCCTTCTGTATTCTGTCCGTCGCCTTCTTCAGCTGCTCCAACCTATGCTCCGCCTGCAACGAAATGGTATCACGTTCAATTCCATCTTTTATAGATGAAACGATAGAGAATTTAAAACAAATTGACAAAAAAAAAAACTGAGTCTTTCAAATAAAAAGAAAAGCAAAAAGATTACAAATCGAAAGTTAAAAGATCGAATAATGATACATTTATTATTTTTTGAGTTTCAATTGTGTTTTTATTAGTCCGTTGTTTGCTTTTTCAGGACTGAAAATGAAGATCTCGCTATTGCAAATAATGACATCAAGATGCAAAATCTTCATCGGAACGAAGCGCGACGTACTAATAAGAACCCGAAGAATCACAAAAAGTTTAAAATCGCCAAAAAAATAAAGAAAAATGTTTTTTTAAAATTGTTCTCTCTTCCGTTGATTTAACTCGATTCGACGCATGTTCCCGTAATGTCAAGCGCGAGGCAGACTTTGATGGATGAGCAAGTCGTGGAATCCTCCGCGTTTCCACATTTTTCCAGTCGAGGATTCTCTTTAATTCTACCTCACGACGGACGCGATTGCATTCATGCAGGCTCGCGTAATTATAGTAACCGGTGTTTTCAGATTGTTAAATTAATGATGGCGCAACCTGACCCTCGATTCCAATTTCAACATGAACCGTGTGACCAGTTTAAACACCGGTCTCTGAACGCCTCCGCGGTTTACGAACCTTCCTATTGCACTAGTCGCGATCCTCGATTTTCATGCGGGCGAAGGATACGAGAAAAAGCCAATGAGAAGTAGAAAAAAAAAGAATACAAACCACGAGACGAATCAAGTTCCAGACTACCTCGTGTCGATCGTCTCGCTAACGGGAAGCGAATTCCAGAAAACTAGCTGAACACGACTGCCATACGATTAACCCGTTCTGCTCTCTTCACTTCGTCGGTACGATCCATCAAAATTTTTATAGTATGCTCTTAGAGAAGCTAATCAGGTTTTCTGTACGAGAATGAACGTGCACCACTAACGTGGCTTGTTTGCACAAGCTACATCGAACGAAATGGATCGATCTTCTTTTACGTACGCTATTTAACGGGCTGTTATTGTTTCCGCGTTACTCGTGCTTTCGTAATTCTTTAAACATATATTGAATAAGTATTCAGGCACTTTTGTCAATTTGTAAATAACAGTACGTGAATTTTAGCAAAGCGTGCCATGTAATGGCAAATTAATGGCTAGTAGCAGAACTTGCTGTGCACACGGTGAACTTCGTGGAATCGAATCAGCGGGCTATAAATTTAAATCGTCAATTAACAAGCTTGAGGTAGACTGCGGATTTTAGAAGTATAAAGATGCATAGAATGCACTAATATATAATATATAAGATATTCAAAGTAGATTAATCGTTAATCGTTTAGTGGGTGAAATAAATTTTTGCTTAAGTATGTGCAGTCTATAGATTAGAATTAGATACACGATTCAATTATATAACGGCTCATCTTAAATATTACTGCTTGGATTAGCAGTTTAGAAAAATTTGTATCTCTCTCATTATTCTAGATACTAAATATGCTGAAATTAAAGAGCTCACGCATAACAATACAGTTCCATAAAGTTTGATAATTATGAGTTTTAATTTGTTATTGCTAGATTACGGATTTTTATGTATTTATGGAAAATTTAGTGGTTCAAGAATGCATAGAATAGATATCATATACAAAGATCTATAACATATGCAAAGTATTCGTAATCTCTATTTAAATTCCACCTTCTTAATTACGTTCACAGAAATATAAAATTGCACGGACCCGTTGACTTTCCAAGATCAATTTTATCACATTATTACGCATACAGTGATTTTATAAAGAACAAAATCACTGTAGATCGACAATCCGTAGTTTTTTAAAATCACATTTCAACAACAACGTGTATGTTTCAGACACGTTTTATACTTTCTTAAAAAGAATGAAAGAAAAACAAGCGAACGTTTTTCCTTATTCAGCATCTCTTTTTTTACACTCACTTCACTCGGCTAAATAAGAAAAAGTAGAAAACACATTTCTCGTGTTCGTTAATCAATTCCTTAATCAAATCATAATCAATGTATAACGCGTGGCACTGTATTACCTAGTTCTTTCCCATGTTATTTAACGCGTTATAAAACCAGAATCGCTTTTCCAGCTTACTGAATCTCGCGATGTTCGACGATAACGCGAAACAATGCGAATAGTCTAACGATTTTGTTGCAGCTCACGCCTGAGGAATTCAATACTTTATCTAACAATACTTAACCAGATTTTATCAATTGGTATCGCGACCGATAACTGCCCTTTGATTCTACACTGCGGCCACCACGAAACAAAAGCTTCGTCCACGCGTTTACAATCGATTTTAATGGGTAGACGTGGATTTTAATTGGAAGCATCGTAACCCTTTAAATGGAGATCCTCGGATCGAAGCCAAGGTCGATTTTGTTGCCGATCGACAGATCGTTCGATGACAACGTGAAACGGATGTTACTTTGATGACCATTTTCTGTGACTCAGACGCCTCGATAATGCGGCGATAACAATATCCATATATCTAAAGATATCATATTTGATATAACAGAAAGTTATATGTGTACAATTTATATTGTAGATTTCTCTTTATGACATATCGGAATTTCGCTTAATACAACAAATAATTACTTTTAGAAAAAAAAAAGGCACAGATGTAATATAGCGATTAGACAAACTTTCAATGAGTTTTTGGTATGTATACTTATTTCGTATATTGTTTTAGATTCATTCACGGTGCACTATAAGAAAATCTTAGGCAACAGTACAGTATTATAAATTTCAGATCTGAATGACATATCTGGATGATTATGTAAATTTATATTTTTACGAACACACGTGAAAAAACGCTCGAAGATTTCTTTCGCTTACAAACTAAATATAATAATGTATAGTATACTTTGGATATTTTTACATATTTTTGCGCATCATGTGCATTCTATACGCTCTTGTACCTTTGAATTTTCTATAAATGTATAAAAACCGTAACAATGTTAATCGTTACACGTAACCCGCTTATTAATATTTATTTCCAATAGAAAAATTGGAAGGGTGACACACTGCCAAGAGATTAAATCAATCAATGAACGATCATTCAAACAGTAGACAAAAATCTAAAGTCAGTGCTTCGTTCTAGAAATTTAGAGAATTTCCCTCCATCGTTTTTATCATTTCGATAGATCCCACGCGTGGAGGAACGATCTCTTTGAATGCAGATCGCAAGGGAAAACACGCGTTCGCAATTAGAAACGAAAGGAACCTTTTCGTCGGTCGTAACGTACGATTTCACAGTTTCATCCCAGCCTCCGGGACAATGGAACTCGGCCAATCAATCACTGGATCGTCGCGATCGGCCAGATCCTTCGAATCTAGCTCTTGCTGCGGATTACGCGCGATTTATTGCCATGTCCTTCTGTCCGAGAACGGAAGGATAGAGGGTCGGCTCTTTCTCAGCTCGCAGAAGGAAGCAAGCTCGCTCAGGTGTTTCGCCCGCACTTCCGCGTAGGAACCGAATATTACTGAAACGAGTTTGTTGAAGGGTTTCCAGGTGAGCAGCTGTAGCTTGGCCGGCCGTCTGGAATGCTGCTCATTGAAAACTGAACAGCGGCGGCTAGCACGGCTGCTTAACTGTAACCCGTGCCTGTTTCCTTTCTAAAAAAATGGGCCACCGATCATCTTCCTGCCTCTCCTTCCTTCCCGGCGACGTAACCCCCCGTCGTCGTTTTCATCCGTATCGATTGGCCGACTTAAAATTCCTCTCTGCTGATGCACGCTCGATTTCGTCGAACGATAATAAATTTCGAGGTCGATACAAGATCGAGGATAACCCGTTAATAAATTGTCGGCGTACGCGGATCTTATTTTGCTGGTGAAAATCTCTCACTGACCCTACTGACTCCGTGATTCTCATTCGGAATACATAATTAACTAAAGTGTCTGCGGACGATTGCTTCTATGATTTATCGCTGCGAAATTTGTAGTTAGGAAGTCAATTTGTAGAGTTCTCTTAAATTATAGATTGAAGGATATTTTTCATTCTATGATCGTCAGCGTAAATCTAAGAATGTCTAATAATCATCGTTATATACTTCTTATGTACTCTCGCTAATATGCACCGTACACGTATGCATATGTAAACCTACAAAATTCTGAAAGTTTCTAACGAATGAATAGACTTCAAAAACGTAAACGACATGCGACAGAGAACAAATGCATGAGGTTGCACCATCGCGTTTCTCGAATAGTATTAATGGTATTATCATCAAGATCGCTGAAAGCGCAACAGCTGTTTCAATTTTTCATATACCTGACGTTGAAACATCTGTCGAACCGCTTTAGAAACGAGACTAACCGTGCTACGTCCAACGACGACCCACATACCTTATATGTAATTAAATTAAACAGCATCGATGCCGTTGAGAAACGCAACGGACCCCGTACGATACTTCTCGTGCGTGATAATTACGCCCCGCGAAAATTAATAAGCATTCAAAGCGCGGCCAATTTACAGGAACAACGTGGAATGTTCTTGTCTCGTGTTCTATCGCGGGCTACATGATTCGTCGCGTGTAAAAAATCGTGCATACAATAGCTCACGAAAGTATTCGAACACTGGTGGAAATTCAATCATTATTAAATACAAAGACGACCAACTACGGAACAAAAATATCTACATTTTTTATTTTTTTAAATTCAATGAATCTCGTGTTACCAACCTTATCCTTTTGTTCGGTTCTGAAGTTAAACAATATGTTCTTCCAAAGCATTACTCATCGTAGTATTGAAATAATGCTTGTTTTAATAATTATACTTTTAGTTTCTACAAAACTCCATCAGCTTATCATCTATTTTTAAAAGACTTATCTTTGAACCTGTCAAGTTGTTTTTATTTGAATTACCAATTTAACAAAAAGCATTGTACACCATTATATTCATTATTATTTTACATAGTAATTAATTAAGTCCAAGTATTTAAAATTTTGTATCGTTTAATAGTAGTATCGTATGACTAAAAAAATATGATACTATGCATATATATATGTATATAAAAGTCGACAAAAAAAAAGTTTCGTTAGAAAGAAGATACGTATAAATACTTTTTATTGCCATTGTATGTCATTAGAGTCCTACTGTCTAATAATAAAGTAGCGCTAAAATCAGGAAGCCAACAGAAATGTACTTATCATATCTTTTTTTTGTGATCCTCATATTATACCAGATCTGCTCCAAATTTTACCAATATAATTATTCTTTCGGCTTTGTGCCAGTTGTGCCTTATTAAAGTACTCATGAAATTTTTAAATGTTTTATATAACGCATGTAATGCATACATATAAAGGATTTTTACAATAAGTGTACAAATACTTTCGTGAGCCATACCATTATATATGCACGTCGAAAGATGCACGATACCGGTTCCTCCGTGAACGCGTGCAACCGCGAGTTGCCAACTATCTCTCGACAGTTTGCATTTGAATTACATTTGTCCACAATCTCGTCACCGGTGTTAACCACCGTCCTCGACTGAAAGCTTCTTTCACGATATCCGATAACGCGTTAGAAACATCTGAAATATTTCATTAGTTGGTCAAAAGTCATAATAAAAACACTAAAAATTTCTCGCAGAATCCAGTACTACGTAATCTTAAGAACGTATAAAATGAAAAATAATGAAAGAATAAAGAATAAAGAAAATAAGGAAGGGAAATAATGAAATGACGAAAGAATTGAAGTGAATTCTATTTTAACGCTTGCTTAATGAATAGTTTGTAATAACTATTGTTCTACCTTATCTCAAATTGTTACATTTATGCTATCAACTTTATTGCTTTATTGCGATATATAAATATTTCATTATAAATATAAAAAAAACACTAAAAGAACGAAACATGAAAATAAGAATAAAAAGATTAGGCTAAATTTTTCTGTTACTATGTTCCACGAGTAACCAAGGATATTTCAATCCAAACGAACCTGAATGGAATAACGGCTTTGAATTTAATTATACTTTTAAAATATTTCACAGATTGGATGATATCGAACCGATCATCAGGAAGGTATAATTTTTCACATTTAAGTTATCCGAATGAAGAAAATCAAGTTTCCAGTGAGAAAGCGTGAATCGAGCTACTCACGTTCAAAAATCGCGCACGAGCTGATTTGAATAGTCGTCCAACCAGTCTTTCGAGAGCAACACGCTGACACGTGTGAATTCACGCATTTTTCATTTGGATAAACCGCTTTCGAGCGACATGGAACGATTCTGTTAAAATTGCCCGACTAAATGACATCGAGTATCGTGACATCTTTTCCAAGATACTTTCTCGAACAATTAATTCATTGACTCGTTTGGAATAAGCGACACTTTGCGATCGGTAATGAGTCGTATATATCAGCGCTCGCGAGAGAAATCGGGAATCCCATTGACGTTTCCCTGCTCGATAGTCGTTTAAAAGTACCGCTGTGTTGATCAATTCGTACGGTAACTTCTACTATAGAAAAATATCGATACAATAGCATCTACGTGTCAGATGTTAATCTGTTCTGACACAATGGAAAAAGGTCAATTTTACACCGTTGATTCTCACGTACACTACCGGCCATAAGTGTTAGAACATTTTCTGATATTTCACTATTTTTATTTTCCAGTTACTTTTTCATAAATATTACAATAAAGTTTTACAATAAGTACTAAATGAAGTACAATTTGTCAGACTGTCCCAATGAATGTAACGAGCAGGTGTCCTAATACTTATACGACTGGCGATATAAATAGTACGTTTTGATAGCTAGATACGTAGTACGATAGTATGACAGTAAGATTTTGCTCTTCCACGCTCAATTTCTCATTCATACGCGTGTACACTAAACTTACCTCCATTTTCATTGTTGCTGCCGACAGGATTTCTCAGCGAAGGTCAAACACTAAATCCTTTGTCGGACGTGTTCTTTCTGCTTGCCGAACTCGAATTCGGTCCGTTTATCTGATCGTGGACGCAGGTGGTTTACGTTCGTATCTATTATCATGCCGCGCAGTTACGTCACATCGTCGGATCTCTTTTTTTTTCTTTTCACCGTGTACCCGCCGATGAAAGTGTAAAAGTTGCAAGGGGATCTGCTGGATTGAAATTTCTTCAATCCCGAAAAAATCGAACCGATCTCTTCTCCGTTGACGACTGCTTTTGAGAGTTGATCCGGCTTCGACTACGATCACCGCACCAAGCCGAATTCTCTTCGATCCGTGGCGTGGAACCGTAACTCGAAAGCTTCGTCGTGCTCGATCAACTCCCTTCAGATAATTTCCAACCCGACACCCGAAGAGGATCTCGCGTGATCTATGAGATGCGAGAGCGTGAATCGCGTTTGCCACGGCGACTCGAGACTCTCAGAGTACAGCTAACCAGATTGGTCGAGGGGAAACACGACAAGAAGCCAGTGTATATTATTGCGAGACGCGACAACGACACTCGCTATACTTTGCTTTCGAAACTAATTTTTCGAGCACGTTCCATTCTTCTTCTTTACCCGGTTGCTCCTGTAATTTCCGAGACCGCGAGCTTATGATTGAAACACGGCTGAACTCCGTTTGGCGACTGCCATTTTACCTGCGTGACCTTGTTCCCCGACCCGTTCTCCGAACAAAAGCAACAGAGTCGAACCGCGCTGCATCTGATACAAATCACTTTTCGGCTTATCATGTGCGTAAATATACACTTTCTCAATTTCCATTCTATCCATCATACGATGTCGTTTTTATTTCCTTTCTTATTTTTCCTGGTTTTATCTGAAACAACTAAAATGTTATAACCGGGTGTTTATTATTATATCGCACAGGTATTTTTCCTAGAAATATGACGAATATAATGAATAATAATGATAATTACTTTTCTAATGTAAATGATTGGGTAATTGTTTATTCAATTAAAGAAAGTATCGCATTATTATTCAGTAAAATTTATGTATACTTGCATGATTACACACATAACTTTCAATTTTGTTTAAATAAAGTTTTTCATGTTTATAACAATTGAGTCTTCAATTACTTTTTAACAGTATATCAAATATGGTATGGCATACAAGGTATTTGAGATTAAATCTTGGTGGAATTTAAACTGGTATTAGTCTTTTTCCCTTACATTGAAATATAAAAATTACAATTGAATCATAATATTTGTAATATGTTAAAAAGCAACAATAATTGTAATAAATGTACACTTATGTAACCAAAGATTGTATTAGGCTTTAAACCTCACTACAATAGGCACAAATAATAATAACATTGCGATATAAAGGTATTTTTGTGTTGATAAAAGATTACACATACTGTTTTAAATTTAATTTTACCGCATAATTTAGCGTATGCTATATCGCGCGCGCCATCTGTATCCTTTGGTTTTACATTTTTTAAATTCAAGGCGAATTATTTATAATTTTTGTAACAGATTTAGGGGCAAATATGATTAATGAGTTTATGTAATATTTCATAAAATTAATAAGATTGTATTATATCTAAAATGTTATTAAAAAGCTTTAATTTTTACTTATCATATACTTATGTTTTTTGTAAATGGTCCGTTAGGAATTCAACGGAAACGTTATTGCCATTGGATATTTCCCTTTTAAAATATTTTATTTTACAATAATAACCAATGAGATAATGTTTGAAATTCTTACACATTAAGTTTTGCCAATAAAGTGTGTGTGATTTTTACATTTGACGAGTATTCATACAATTTGAGAAATGATCATATATATTTACATATGTAAATAAGTACAAACAGTACAGACATTCTCTACTGTTGCATGAGATTTTATACCTGTAAGAACTACGTATTTTAAATTAATCAATAAATGAACAAATTTATCATTATATTATAATTTTAATTACATATAAATGCATATAAATATATTTTTCATTTAAATATATAGTTATTAAGTATTCACCATTCTTCAACTTATTGTATTAATGTATATTTGCATAAAAGTTCAATTGTAATGGACTGTACCAAGAAAGAGTGTCATATACAAATAATGAGTAAAGGACAATTCTCCCCAGTTAATAGTAAGCAGTTCAATATTTTTAATATATTAATTTTTAAGTAATGCATATAATGCACATAGAGTACAAACATGTTTTGTTGAATGTATATTACAGAGCTTATGCATACAAAATCAACACAAGGAAGAAATTTAACAGGTTCTGCTCGCCATATACGAGATTTAATTGCAGATATTCATAAAAACATACAAATTTGGAATACACTTCATTTAGAGGGAGTGACATTACTAAATAACATAACTCAAGCGAAACAAGATGAATCTTATTCTGAAATTTTGCAAGAACAATGTGATAAATTGGAAATTGTTTGTGATGGATTGGTAATGCACTTTCTACATAATTATTTTTTATTTAATATTATTGTCATAAAGATATTTTTATTATAATATTACTTTCTAGGACAACATTGTAAAAAATTTTGCTCAGATTGAACAACAGATGAAAATAACAGCTTCTTTAGAAACTAGCAAGGACAAGTTATTTACAACATGGCCCAGTTCAAAATTTGGTAAAAATACACAATTATATTTTATCTATAAAAATTAGTATATTTTTATAAGTAATCTATCTTATAAGATTATGATTAATTTTAGGACAAGTTGCAGAATCAATATTTAGTATATATTCTAATGAAGCGAAAGTAAAGCGTGCAATTTTGGAAGATACAGCACATTATTATACAGAATCTTGGAAAATGTTGTTCCTCGCTAGTTGGGTGCATCAACCATTATTACCAGAAAATCTAACAACAGACTTAGAATCAATGTTGATAGAGAGTGGACATAGGTAATTAATTATTGGTGATATAAATTTTGGTAAGTATTTTTCTATTTCAAAAACAATTCAATGTTTACAATAATTATTTTTTGTATTATATCATAAGTTACAATTATTGAAATAAAACAAAGATTAACAGAATGATCATTTATTTGTGGCTTTCCAAATACCATTTGTATAATTTCACAAAACAAAATATATCAAATTGAAATATATAGTCCAAATCTAAAGTGAATTATGAAATTCTGTTTACAATTGGTACCTGAGATCACAAAGAATTAATATTAATATAGATAAATATAAATATACTAGAAATTTGCTTGAAAATGCAGATTCTAGAATATGTATCTAGATACAAGGAATTAAACCTGCAAAATTAATACATTTTATGATTAATTATATTCTGATTAGTATTTCTAATGTTAGTGCCATTAATTTTTAATTATATCAATAACTTCTTATATATGTATAATACATTATTTACAGATAAATAGAAAATTAATAATTTTCACTGTACATAAATGCTATAACAATGTGGATGGAATTACTTTTTTGATGTTTAAAGTATTTTCAATGATTTAGTATTTCATACAAAAGCTGTAAATAATTCACATTAATTCATTACTACTTATAATCTGTAATATTTTTTTTGTTGTTACAATGAAATTATTGATATAATATAAATACGATTTTTATTTTACTCATCAGTTTATCAATACAGGTATTATCCTATTAAATATTTAATAATAGATATAGAAAGTTAAAATTAAATCGTAAAATAACTTGTGCATAAGCATTTTTGTTTTACGTGTATAATAATGTTATAACTAAAAAGAAATTACAATATATGTCTGTCAGACTGTACAACCAACAACTATGAGAGATTATATGTACACAAAATTTTTATATTTGCTTCACGTTGTTTAATATGTAACCCTGGTAATTTTAATTTCTTATCTTCTTTCAAGAAAGTAAACTTGAACTGAAAGTATTAGATGCACTATGTGTATGATTATAAAGACCGTTTACTAAAAATAAAATGTATCTATATGTTGTAGTAAAAATTTGTAAAAGACAATACAACAAAGTAAAATTTTTTTGTATAACATCAATGCATTTTTTAATATTGTCAATACAACATGACACTATCTTTTTCCATGTGAAATATACATTATACACAATAAATATAACAGAAACAGTCTTATTTACATACACATATTAGATACTCTTCATTCAAATATGGAAGTTATAATATATTGATTGTGTGATACTGTCAGAAATTCTATAAAAAAATATCTACACAATTGTGTAATTATACATATACATTTCAATTATATGTTTGATATTATTATACACTATACATATTACTTCAATTTGTTTAGGAACATCTTGCATGTAATCATCCAAGAATCAACTTCTGGTATTTCTATTAAATTCTTCGCTTAATGCTTCAAAATCAAGATCAGTATCTAAATTTGAATTATTTGATATCAAATTGTTCTCTAAAATATTATCTGGCATAATATTTTTTAATCGTTCAGATACAAGCTCATCAACTAAATTTGACTGATCTACTAGATGCAGTTGCTCTACTAATTTTTCATCAATTAGTAAGTTTTTATCTATTACTCCACTTGTATTTAGAATGTCTAAATGTGCTATGTGATCATACTGAGCTATTTTTGATATATCTAAATTTTCTGAACTTTCAAATATACTAGTATCACAATTACTAGAAATTATTGGTACTGTATCTTGAAGTATAGGTAGGTTATCTGAAATCTTACAACTGGAAGTAGTAGGCATTATTTTGCAAGAATTTGTGTCTAATGGTGCAGATTGTGTTTTAACACAATTTGTATCCGGTACAGTCATAGGAATTATTTTAGAAACTAGTTTTTGGAATCCTTTAATAAAGTTCTGAGATCCATTCTCCATGCTATTCAAACCATTTTGTATTTTCTCAAAGTTCTGAGCATCTTGTTTTACATAAGTTTCCATAGATCCATTTTCTAATTTGACAAAGCCCTGATCTGTTGGTTCTAATTTTATAAAAGCCTGCTCCATATGTTCTATTTTCGATTGGTCATAATTATCTTCAATATTACAAAAGTTTGACGATCCTAAACCGTTCCCTAATTTAGTAAAATTCTCTTTATGAGAATCTGTTTTTTGATAACTTGAAATTTTTGGCGAAGTGATATCCACTTTTTGGAATCCAGGATTATCTGAAATTTGATTCTGAATCTCTGGATTTGATATTAAAAGTTTCGATACATTGCTAGATTTGTTACTATCTGCACTATTCACAGGACTAGGATTTCTTCGCATTAATGTTAAAGCTGATAACACTTCTGGGCAAGTAGGATTTGTCACAGAGTCACCTCTTCTTTCACTTAAAAAGTCTGACACACTGAGATCTGAACTTTCAGAAAATCCGCTAGACATTCGTTCTTCCATATTTTCTTTACCATCTTCAGAATTATCTGTTTTCTGACGTTTAAGGGGTGGCTCTTCATTCTCATAGGTAGTACAAATAGAAGTATCAACCTTTTTTAGAGCTTCATTATTAATCTTATATAAACCTGGATTGAGACCTAAAGCATCACAAAGTGGTTCTTCACTGATATCAATCAAATCTTTGTCTGTTTCTTCATCGTTATTTATAATAGTCAACATTGTTTTAGTTTTTTCTCGTATTTTATGCATTAATTGTTTTAATTCGCCCAAAAAGTTCCTTACATTATTTTCGGACTTTAGTACTAATAAATCAAATAATGATTGTGCGTTAAGTACCGGTTTTGCAGCTATTTTTATTATTTCGAGATCTTCACATACAGAAATTGCTTCGCGTAACTTTGCTTGACGTCTTTCTGACTTAGCCTCTGGTGTAACATAAGCCCAAGGACCTCGCTTTTTTCCTTTTCGTTTTAAAGGATCTTGACCCCCATTTTGTTTTAATTCAGGTTCAGGCGTTGGTGGAGGTAGTTGTGCAGGACTTCCATGGTCAGGATGCAGTTCAAAATGTCTCGTCATACGAGTACGCCCTAAATATATTTTAGCACATGTAGGACACCTAAAATGGCCTGATATTTTTCTTTTTGGTACTTCTAGCCCTGTTAATAATTCTTTAGGTGATTCTTCTTCCTCAAGTTTATCATTATTGGTGTTATAATCGCTATAACCACCATCTGAATCATCTAAGTCAGGTTGTAGAAAATCTGAATGATGCAAATGTTTATAATCCCGTACCATGTGTCTAGGAGGTCGAGAAAGTCTGCCAGATCGTGTTCTAGCTACAACTTTCTTTCTTTCATCCTAAAAAAATATTATATTTAATATGTTAGGATCATAAAACAATTTGAAAATACAGCAAATTAAGTAAAATAAACCTTCAATTCTTCCTGTTCTTCATCAGGAATTGGTGGTGGTTTAGATGGAAGTAAGGAAGGTCTAATAGCATTCTTTTTTGGTCTACCTCTTTTCCCACCACGATTTTTTAATATATTTCCTGGATTTTTAATTTGTAAATCCAGTTCTTCAGGAAATACAACTCTATAAATACATTTAGTTAATCTAGATATAAAATTTAGTGATATTTGAATAACTTTATATTACCTATATACTACTCTTTCATTTGATGTAGCTGTTTCTTGACTACGTTGTTGCAGAACATGAGCAATTTGTTTTAATTGTGTTGGTGTTAAGCGTTGTATACTGGAATAAATATTATTGTTATTAAATGAAAGAACTTGATAAATATATTGCATTGTATTATTATTCTAATATTATTTGCATACCTATGAAACGTTTGACCTTGTTGAACTATTTGTATGGGGTTTTCACTAGAACCTAATGGCTTAGATGTATCTGTAGATTCATTTATTATTGTTGTAGATTTAACAGTACCTTTAGCTTTTTTATTAACTTTAAGATTTGTGCCATTTACTACAAGATTAAGTTTTTGTTTGGTAGTTTCACTTTGAACTGACTTAACAAATTCAAATGTACTACTTTGTTGTGTTATAGATGTTTTTTGTGAATTATTTTGTGAATTGTTTGAAATATTAGCAACATTTTGAGTTGCAATAGTAACGTTTTGCTTAGTTGTATTGTTAAATGCAATTTTTGCTTGAGGTTTTAAAATTGATACTGGTGTTGAAGAAATTTGGGTTGATTTTAAAATAGATGCAGAATTTGTTGTTGCTGTTTTTAAATCTTGAGCTTTAACAATCGATGCTGTCCGAAGCAAAACTGGTGTATCAGGATTAGGTGTAGTTTTTGATGTTCCAATTATTCCTGTAGTTTTCTTACCAATTGCGGCTCTTGTTTTAAGTAACTGAGGGGGGATTTGAACTGATTTTAAAAATTGTGCTGGAATAGCTGTAGTCACGCTGGTATTATTAAGAATATGATTAGTTTTTGGAAGCACAGTCGATGCACTTTTTAGCACTGGAGTTAAAAGTTGTTGAACATTTCCCCTTTGTAAAGATTGTGATGTTTTTACAATTGGAGACAAACGTATTTGTGAAGTAACAATATTTTGTGTTGCTCCAGATGTGGTGTTTACAGTGGTATTCGAAATATGTGGTGTACCAATAGATTGGTTCTGTATTTCACAAGCACTAGTTAACAACTGAGTGTTTAATAATTGTGCAGATATACCACTAGTATTTAACAATTGAGCTGTTATAGGTGTAGCTTTTATTATCTGTGGTGACAAATTGTTTAATATTGTAGCCTTTGAAAGTAATACAGAATTAGCGTTTGAATTAGTATTAAGTGAATGTACTGCATTAATGGAATTAACAGTTGTGTTATTTAATTTGTTTGAACTCTGAAGTAATCTAATGTTCTTAGCTGGTTTCAATATAGTTTGTGCAGGTTTTATGATAAATTGTGAAGATGGCAATATCACTGGTAGTTTCTGTAAGATTTGCGCTTGTGTATTGGGTATTGTATTAAGTTGATTTTGTGCTATATTTTCTTCAATAGTATATTGCAAATTGTTTTCATGAATATTTTTTACATGTGTAACATCTGCTTTTATTCCATGTACTTTAGGCTGCTCTAGAACTATCGTCTGTGTACCCGAACTTTGTTGAATTATATTATTCTGATGTTCAATTATCTGTTGAGCTTCATGATTTTGATTATTTAAACTTATTTCTTCTAATGATATATTGTTCTCGACTATTTGATCTTGAAGTTGTTCCGTGTGAGAAACTTTTTGCATATGCCATTCTTGGAAATCAATGCACTCCGTTTTAATCAATTCAGTATCATTGGATTTTTGTACTTCCTCAGGTTGATAATTTAACTGATCGATTGTTATAGATTCCTGAGAAGATAATGAATTTTGGTCCTGTACATTAATGTTATCTTTTGCAGAAACATTCTCTGGTATGTTTGAAGTGGTGTTATCTTGTTCCTGTTGATATATAACCTCTTCATTCGAGTTTACCTCGAAGGTTAGTCCTAAGGCTACCGCTTGTTCTGGAGTCAAGTGTATAGTTTGAGAATCATTGTCGTCGTTTTGTAAAAACGCGACAAACTCATTATCATGATCGTCATCATCAACAACTTGCTGGAACGCTTGTTGAAGAAGATCGGAAGCACCAGTAGAAGATGCATCGTTTGTAAACACAGTGGAATTCGAAATTTCTGCCATATCCAAAATTTTCTAGCTCCTTAGCTTATAAAAGATAATTATGCAATAGTAGCAATTATTTTCATGTTTAAGAATAATATTTTACGTGATTCTTTCTTTGGAAATTCTCTTTATAATTTGCATTTATTCCATTTCGCTGTACACGTTTTTCGCACAAACAGAAACATATTAGGTGTATGAAGTTAGTCACAGATATAGCAAAGAAAATGGCGACAGCATCAGTAGTGTATAGTTGCATAGTTGGTAATTCGTATTTATGTCTATTTTCATTGCATCGTTCATTCGATATTGATATTGTACGATAGTTACACAGCTACATAAAATACTTTGTTCTGTATATGATGAAATTGTAAATCTTATTGTAATACATTTTTGTATGTACTGTTATAAAAATATATTTGGCACGGAAATAAAATTGTGATAGAGTTAAAAGAAATAGTACGTTAAAGTATCTATGAATGTTATTCGAATGTATTATATGAACTTTATGCACAATTCTTGCACAATTAAATATGTAATTGAAAATGAATATTTATTTTTTTGTGTCTATTTGGTCATATTTTAGTCCAATTTGCATTGATATTGCATCAAACTGTTGTGTATGATTTATTACAGTTTCACGCAATTGTATATATGTATACAATTTGTATTGATATTAAATTACAATTAATGCATACATAGTGTCATGAATGTGTAGTTGCGCGATAACATTGTAAATTTTGTGAATCCAAAGTCTATTCTAACTTAAAAGGAATATCAAATAAATAAAAGATACAAAATACGAATATGGTAAGTGTCACCAATGATACAATTTGCTATGTTGATAATTTATATCATTTGTAAATAAATTATTCGGAAGAATTTAATACTGTATTTTATATACATATTGGTACTTACTTAATAGTGATATTGTTAATTGTGAAATAATTAAAAGTAAAAATTTAATGACAAGTATCCCAATACTTAAATAAACACTTTTATTTCAAATCATCAGATTTTGTTTTTTATTTTATTCTTAAATTGTATCTTTATTAAAATATTTGGAAATCTAATGTATTTTAAGTAATTAAATGTTTTTTACATATATATGTAAAATAGAATAAAATAAAAAATAGTAGTTTATAATAAACCACTTTTTAAATAGCTTCAAATACATATCATTTATGATAATATGTATATATTAATACTAAGATAATATTTACGTATTAATAATAACATTGTTATCGTAGGATGATGATGATCAGTATCAAGCTGGTTATGATGTAGGATCTTTTCCTAAAGATTTTGGATATGCTCCATTTGATGGGGAAACAGAAGGATCTATGGATCCTTTAGCAGGAGAACAAAAACCAAGAATATTATTAATGGGTCTCCGCAGGTATCCAAGTGTTTAACATATTTTTATTTTAATATTATTAATCATGTTATTAATAATATTTTTATTGATTATAAGAAATTAATATTAATTTTAGGAGTGGAAAGTCATCAATACAAAAAGTAGTTTTTCATAAAATGTCACCAAATGAAACATTATTTTTGGAAAGCACAAATAAAATTATTAAAGATGATATAAGCAACTCTAGTTTTGTTCAATTTCAAATTTGGGACTTTCCAGGACAAATTGACTTCTTTGATCCTACTTTTGATAGCGATATGATATTTGGTGGTTGTGGGGCACTAGTTTTTGTTATCGACGCTCAAGATGATTATATGGAAGCGCTTAATAAACTTCATTTGACAGTTACAAAAGCATACAAGGTTAATCAAGCGATAAAATTTGAAGTGTTTATACATAAAGTTGATGGTTTATCTGATGATTGTAAAATGGAAACACAAAGAGATATACACACTAGAGCAAATGATGATCTTGCAGATTCTGGTAAATAACACAAATAATTAAGAAGCTTTTTTATTAACAGCACTTAGAAATAATTATGTTTACATTTCAGGATGTGACCAAATACATCTGAGTTTCCATTTAACATCCATATATGATCATAGTATATTTGAAGCATTTAGTAAAGTTGTACAAAAATTGATACCACAATTACCAACTTTAGAAAATTTACTTAATATACTCATATCAGTAAGAAAAAATATGGACATATAAATTTTTGTCACATAGTTGTGCAAAATAAATTGTAATTTGTTTTTCAGAATTCTGCGATTGAGAAAGCATTTTTATTTGATGTAGTATCTAAAATTTATATCGCAACTGATAGTTCTCCTGTAGACATGCAAAGTTATGAACTTTGTTGTGATATGATTGATGTTGTTATTGATGTCTCTTGCATATATGGGTATGTTTTACAAAAATTTCTACATAAAAGCTTTTATCTGTCTACATAATAGAAATAATTACATCACATATTTACTTTAGTTTGAGGGAGGATTTAGAGGCTGCAGCATTTGATAATCAAAGTTCTAGCTTAATCAAGTTAAATAATGGAACAATTTTATATTTACGTGAAGTTAATAAATTCTTAGCTTTAGTCTGTATTTTGCGTGAAGACAATTTTGACAGACAAGGTAACATAATGCTTCAGTAAATTTACTAAGAAATAGATAATAATAATTAGTAATTATTGCGCATATTATATTTAGAATCCTCTCTTTTCAATTTGTAGGTGTAATTGATTATAACTTTCTTTGCTTTCGTAAAGCTATACAACAGGTCTTTGAATTACGTAATAAAGCTTTAACTACTACAAATGTTAACAATCATTCAACACCACCTATTAATTTGAATGAAACTACAAATGCACCTACAGTATCGCAAAGTGGAACAATGGGACAAAATGGTACTGTTGTAATGGCACAAAGCTTTGGACAGAGCAGAATTTTTCTTTAAATGTTTGAGCAGAGAGAATTTTCCACTTTTATTTTACATACTGGCAATAATATATCTCGATCATGTTATTCATAACTTAATTTTATAAATATTTACTTAATGTGAAAGATGTATTTATTTTATTATTTCTTATCAATTTTTTTAATGGTATTAAATTCAGGAAGTTACATAAATGTATATATAATTGTGTATGAAAATAAATTATTATCATCTATTAAAATAGTAATTCATATATTTTTATTAACTAATTATTATTATAAAAACTTACATTACTTTTTAATTGCTTATCATGAAATGATATAGAAGTATTAATTCTTAATAAACATCTATTTAAAATCTCATATTTATCAATATATTTTTTATAGCTTATACTTAAGCAACCTTGATTATAATTTATTTTTATCATAGTAATCTATTATTATTAATCAATAATTTGTTTCTAATTTATTGCCATTGATAAAATCTTCCATTTCACGATGTAAGGTATATGGAGATAAATTGACTGTAACAATACTTTCTTCTAATTGATACCAACGTATATATGAAAATGTTTGTTCGTATTCATTTAGAATAATATGATTTGGTAAAGAATTTTCAGAATTTACACTGAAAAATACAAGTTTTAAAATCTTAAACATTTTTAATAATATTTTTAAACGCTTCATCGTAACTTGATGGCATTTAAAGACAACCTTTTTCCTTATATACAAATGTAATAAATAATATTTCTTCAAATATCAAATTTCTTACCTGCTATTATACCAGTCTACTTTGTGTATAATCTTTGGAATTGGTATAGGCAAACCTGATGGTGGTAAATATTGATAAGCTATTTCAATTAGTAAACTGCGACTCAGATTACTAAATGGACACATAGTAACATTGTTCTTTATATAAATATCTTTTGTATTGATTTGATATTGTAACATTAATTCATCTGAAAGGAATTTAGGCATTGGCTTAGGATTTTAGGATAGGTGGAACAAATTTATGAAGCAAATAAAAAAACTTAAAATAGATCTTTTATTTTACAGTATAAATTGATATACTTTTAATGTACAAATTATGTAACAGAATATATGATATTGCAATTTTCATAAATATTTCAATAAAATTACATAAATTGTAATACATATTTTGAAATATTTAAGATTTGCGAAGTATACATATATTTCTTATTAAGAGAATTTTAACACAATTACTTACAAAGTATTAATAAAAGCAACATATTGATAGTATTTTTGTTAATCAAAGATTTAGCACAAAATTTAGATTAAAAAGAAGATTTGTAATAATGCAATTTGTTATAATGTTATTTTCTATAGAATTATTATTGGATATAAAAAATTTGAAAATATTTTACTGTTGGGTATATGACATACTGCAATTAAATGCAGAGCTTAAGCCAGTCACTGTGAACAAAGCAATTTAAAAAAAGAAAACATTAAATGATTATCTAAATTAACTAATTACCATGCTAATATATCTTTTAGAGTTATTAGTAGTAATTATTAAAACTTCATATTTTATCTTTTGATATTAAAACAATTGTATCAATTTTGGAAATATCAATTTAAAATGAATTATATAATGTTGTTAATAGAATTTCAGACTTACAATAATTTGCATCCTTATTCTGAACTGCATTATGTAGGGCTAAAGCAAGATATGTGTGATATTTATTATAGCTGCTTTCTAACACATCTAATTCTTCACTGGCAAATGTTAACTTTTTATAATTCCATCGAACTCGGATATGATTACACATTTCAATTAACTGAAATAAATTTGTATATATTATGTAATTGTACGAACTATATTGTATTAAATAACAAAGTTTAATATGTATACATACATTATTTATTGTTGCCATTAAATCTTCGTACTCTGAAGTTAATAAACAATGTTCATGAACTTTTTTTAAATATTCATTATGAACTGTAATTAAAAAAAAAAGAATTATATATATTAATCCTATATAACTGCGTATGTGTATTACAATTTTATTATACTTATTATTTCATTACTATAATTGTACCTGATATGATTGCGTCCAAACTCTCAGCTTGTGTTAAAGATTTTTCTAACATAAGACTTAAATTTTGTAATACTTGACCTGACAAATAAGTATGTACTGAAGTAATTGCATGTAACAAGCAGAATCGTAAGCTTTCAATACGCCTTATATGAAACTGTTCTAATTTATTCCTTTTACACATTGATTTCGAACCTTCTAAGTCTATAAAAACTATCTTTGTTTATAATATTTTATTAAAAGCAAAAAAAATCTTGTAATATGTTTTCTTACCGCTAAATCTTAAATTATTTAATGTCCATAAAGCCCATTTTAATTTTAACTGAAATCTAAATATTTCATTATATTTGATGAAGGTTTTCTCGTTTAATACAATATTTATAGGCCAGCCGATTGTATAATGCAATGTTATATTATCAACAGCCATTAATACTTGATTTGTATGAGTGCTAGAAACTGTAATAGACCAACGTGAACTTAAATCTGCCCACCATTGAGAAAGGACTTCTTCAAGTATACATGATAGAAAATATGAATTGTTCCACATTTGATTAGTTTCAATCTAAACAAAATAAATATAATGGAAATTTAATAATTTAAAGAATTACTAATGTTATATAGTTTACCTCATGAAACAATCTTTGGTAAAATTTGTTCATAATATGACCTGCTTCCATCATATAGACAGATCTCATTAATGTTAAATGTGATTCCAATTTATATTCCTCACACATAATATTTTTGACTAATTTACTGGCACCATTATATCGTGAAATCAAAATTTCTGCTAAAATATTTTCTAATATTTTTCTGAATGGTAATATATAATTTGATTCTCTTTCAAGCCTAAAATATTATACTTTAAAATATACTTATGCAAGAAAATTCATTTGAAGTAGATAATAGAATTACCTTTTGAAAATATTAGTTTCCATTTTGATATTTTGGATCTTGGAAACCTCAGCATCATCAATATCACTTTTCTTTAACAATTCAGAAGGAAGATATTCTTCTAAAGCTTTTAATAAAAATGGATTATTAAACTCAGATAATTGTTTTATAATGTTTTTTTCCATATCCTTATCATACTCAGTCTTAGTAACTTCTTTTTTCTGAGATGGAGATACTTTCTTTTCTTCTTTTTGTTCATCTGTACTATATTTAGAAATTTCTACTTCTAATTTGGCATAAAATTCATCCACCAAAGATCTCTTCAATTCTGAAGGATATATAAAATTAAAAGTAAAGTTATAATAGTAGGAAAGATAGGTAATTAAAATTATATTAATTACCATTTCCTCCAACATTAATCCTCCATATATCTGTAATTCGATCTAGAGATACTAACAATTCAATACTTTGTCCTATATGTTGTATCTTTCTTATCAAGAATTGCATGATTGGATCTCTTAAACATATACTATCCAAAGGTCTCAAAAACAATGTTTCATACTGTGTGCTACTTTCTGAAACTGCATTGCTTGATAACCTAATATGAATAAATAATTTATCATTTGTAATCATTTTACCATATATTCAAATAGTTTTACCTTGCAATTATAAATTCTTCCCTCCAATCTTCAAATCGTCCATCACTTAACCATGTATCAATTATATTTAAATAAACAGTAATGCTAGATAGATATAAACTAGTACAAATATTTGTTCTTTCTATATTGTGTGAGTTTTGTATTTCAAAATACAAAGATGATAGTAATTTAGATGCACACTTCCAATTTGGATGAAGTTTCCAATTTAATACTGACCTTTTATGAACTTCATGTAAAATTTGTATATTATATAAATTTTTTTTAAGAATTGATGATAAAGATAGAAACGTTAAATTGCCATCTAAAATCCAATATAAATACAAAATAGAAAATATAACAAAAATATTTATAAATCTATTAAATATAAAAAAGCTTTTACCTTGTTTCATAAGAGATTTTTCTATAGCAATTATTTTCTTTCTAAATTTCATCAAATGTTGTCTCAGAATTGCATTGTAAGTTTCATATGTTAAAGGTGGCTTTTTACAAAAATCATCTTGCATGGAATACAATCTAATTCCAAATTGTTCTAAATCACGTATCATTGAAAAATACTTACAAAATGGTAAAAGAATACTATTAAATGCGACCTGAAATACATTACTACTAATACTCCTAAATAATTAAAACTCATACATATATTAAATATATATTAATGCAGATTGTTTATTATATACTCACAGTAGTTAAACTAGGTATTGATATATCAGGACGAATAAAAAACCCTGTTTCTTCATTTTGTTGAAACACTGCCATTTGCATTGGAACATAGAACATCCATAACAATTCTCTGCATACTAGATATTCGCTAAGAGTTCCAAGTGTATAAAGATCTCTGCCATTTGCTTTATGCCTATATATTTAATATTAATATATTGGAAATATTTTGTATAAAATATGAAGAATATAATTTTCATGAGAATAATCACCAAATTTCACAAAGATGAGCATCAGAAAATCTGCTTTTAACTGGATATTTTCTCCAGTCTAACTCATTCCACCAAGTATTTTGAACATTTGATAATAACCAATTTTTAGATTTAAGTTCTTCATTTAGAGCTAAAGATAAGTTATTTAATTCTTTTTCAACAGATGGTATGCATATTGCTTTATTTGAATTTGAGATGTCTATTGGTACTTCAAAATTTGAACCTATATCCACATTATCTTCTGTATCATTAGACCATTCCTATTAAAAATTAAACATTTGCATGAATTCAAATATATTTTATAAGTATTTTTCATTGATTAATCAAATATTACATGTGAAGGTAACTATAACATTACTCACACTGTCTGTGTCACTTTTATAATCATTGAAAAAGTTTTCTTGGCCTTCTTTTAAATATTCGGCCCAATCAATTTCTTCTGCAACATCATTTTCATCTTCACCTGTTACATTGAAAGTATATTCTCCGCGTGTTAATGCCAAAGATTCCAAATCAGATTTACAGGTTTCTTTAGCTAATTCCAATAGCAATGTTAATAGATACCATTGCAGATCATACTGTGGATGTTGTTCAAAACTAAAACTTGACAGAAATGCATCTACAAGTTCCTCAAACTTTTTTGCTACATCATATTTTCCATGGATCGAAAATTTTGTAATTAAAGCTTTAATAGCTTCTTTTGTACTGTTACTATTGACAGATAGATATCGATGATGTTTAATATTTGTCATACAGAATCGTTCACAAATTCGAAATCCTTCTTCATTTTCCTAGACATAACATAAAAAATAATACACATATATTTATCAAAGTTTATATCTATAATTCTAATTTATATACATATTTTTAAACATATATCTTTTTTTACCTCAAAAGATGTAATTGCTGTTATTAACTGCTTCATGTCATTGTGAATGTCATTTAATATTTTTGTACCCATTCTTGTTTAAAGAAAAGTAGAATATTGAGGCAAAGGAATAATTTTGTGCTGAGAATAAAATATAAAGGTAAAAATAAAATAAAGATGAACAGTTATTTTGAAAAGAAAATAATTAAAAATCTAACCCTTTAAAGTGCTCTATACTTAATTTCGTACATAAACAAAAAGATTATGTAATCTTGAAATTTCATTTATATACAATTTTAGTTCCATAACAATTATATAAAAATACTCATTTCATTAAAACAACATCAATTTTTAATTTCTTCTGAAGCAAAATATACCCCGATTAAATAATATGCGCATGACACTTCCCAAACATTAGACTCCATTTTTAAATAGATACCAAAATTCTTATCCATAAGTATCCGTAACGTAAATTAAATGAATGCAACAAAGATATGAAATTATTTCCTCTATAAAAATTCATTATCTTATTAGCACTATGAAAATAATTTTAAAATAAGCTTTCAACACAGTATTTCAACTCTTTTATTCAAAAAAAGAAATCAACATACTGAATTATTCTTTGTTATTATTTAATTTTTGTACCACGTTCACTGTTTTCAGTACATGGCTGGGTTTTCATTTCAAATAAAGTAAAACAAGTATGTAATAAGATGCACAATTAACATAAAAAACGCGGTATGGAACGCGTTTAGTATGCCTGAGCATTTCTCTAAAGGAAAGCTCGATAATACAGTTGTTGTATGAAAATTGTAAAATAGTCAAATAATTGAGTAAAATACATGAACAATATACAATTATTATACATTTTTTAGCATAATTTATTTAATAAAAACGTAAACTAAAAAAGGATTACAATTAGTTAAGTATAAATGAGACAAAGATTTACATTCACATATACATATAAACATATTTCATATTATGTTTCTGTAATCATGATGGAAGACTTGACATAACCCAGTCAAACAATGAGATCTGAATCAACACAAGGACCGTAATACATTCTGTAAATATAAATTCATTTAACTGCATTTATTTTGGTCCCATATTAGGGAAAACCAAAAACATCTTATGGAATGCATATTAACATTATGTATCATCAGCAACTATTTTAAATTCACAACATTTCCATAAAAAAGTTTTTGTTTACATATTGAGTACATATTTTATCTTTAGTATGATGTTTATCTGACTATCAGTTTAAAAATGTACACATAAATTAAGCATGATTTTGTCAAAGTGCATAAATTAAATTTTATGAAAGTTCTCAATGGAAGAGTTGTTGACTATGCACTTATAATTTAACATATTGAACTACCTGCGAAATTTACTACAGTTGAAAGGAAAAGATATTCATGATACGTTGATAATGATGTCATATTATCAATGTACATTAATATGTAGTTATGTCAACTGAGAATAATGTTATATAAAAATAAGTATCGAATTGTTTTACTAATACATGAATATGAAAGTGCATATGTTCCTGAGAAACACTAAGTTTTATAATTACAATTCGTCCTTCTCATCTAGATCTATATCACTAAGATCGATATCTTCTTCTTGTGGAAGTTCAGCATCTTTGCCATCCCATGGTTTTGTTTCAAGAATTGTAGGTAGCTGAGCTCCTTTTAAAGGAGCTGTACCTCCTCGACCGTAACTTAAGTCTCGTAAAAATTCATTTATACCATCATACGAAAAACTACCCTTTAATAGGGAGTATTTCATTTTCTTTATATTTACAGCTGCTAGTGCTGGATATCCGAACCCTCCAATTTCTAATGCCTCTTCAATATGAGGTTGAGCACCAGCTTCAGCCCAAAGCCAGCTGTTAAAACATATTTAGATATGTGCATTATATAATTTAATCACCTTATTAGTAAGCAGTAAATAGAACTTACCCCCACATTTTTTGTTTATATTTTTCTCCAAGGTCATTTAAAACTTTCAAATATCCATTTCTACAATCTGATTGACAATCTAAAATATGTGGTAAAACGGATACAACACATAATGGTTTGTCCTCACAGACTTCTCTTAAAGTCTTTTCATTTATAATTTGAACTACTTCTGGTGCTGGAACATTTTCTGCTACTTTTTCTAGTGACCAATTTACTATATCACTACTTGTGCGACCACCATCATATTCTTGCACAGAATCGAAAGATTTCTTCCCAGGTGCAAAATATTTGATAGTAGGATATCCTTTTATTTCATATTGGCTAGCCTGGCAATATTATGATTTGATTATATTTATATTAACTTAAAAATACAAATAAATCATATACTTATAAATAAAAGTTAATTAAAAAATAATTACTTACTTTAACTCTATTTACAGTAGCATCAATGGCTCCCAATTTCACTTTACCTTTAAGTTCTGTTGCTGCAGATGCCCAAATAGGGGCCAAATTTTTACAATGACCACACCATGGTGCATAAAACTCAACTAACCACATATCTTCCGAATTCATTACCATCTTATCAAAGTTATCGTCAGTTAATTCAATTACATCCTTGGAATCTTTGGACTATAATAATAATAAAAGATTTTCAATTATTAATTACTTACCTTTTCCTTATCTTTTACTGAATCTATATTTCATTACATTGACATTATATTTACCTTATAATCTCCGCCACTCCTTTTACCTCCTAAAGCTCTACGTGCTTTTTGACTAGCCGCATTTAAAGCAGCATCAACAATTCCTGTTGCAGTTCTTGGCCCATTATAATCTTCTGGTTTATTATCTGTACCAAAGATTTTGATTGTTGGAAAACCTTGAATTCCATATCTTGATCCAAGGGATTTATGTTCATCTGCATTTACTGCACCGACTTTTACAATACCCTGTGGAATTTTATATTAAAAGCCTCTGATAAGAATAAGGAATAAAATAAATAATATGTTAAGTATAAAACATAAAAATTACTTTTAAAGCAGTTGCAGCTTTGTCATATTCAGGTGTTAACTGTTGACAATGTCCACACCATGGTGCAAAAAATTCTACAATCCATACATTATCACTATTTAACACCAAACTATCAAAATTGTTTGGTTTTAGTTCAATAACATCTGAATTGGAGGAGTACAAACAATGTGCTCCAGTAATTAACAGCAAAATACCTAAACAAAGCAAATATAAAACGATATTGAATTACACGTAAATAATATAGAAATAAGTGTTAAAATATTCATAAAATTAGAGTTTTAGAAAATGAATATTCAGTGAGTAAAAATACATTATAATGGTAATTATACACTACATTGTAATGGTAAGATACATCTACCGGTAAGATTTAATAGTAATAAATCGTGAGATCTTCAATATACATTGGTTTGTAAAACTCACCTAAAAAGTCTTGCATTTTGCTTAACGAACTAACGTGAACTGATGTGTTTGCAATTATTTTGAAAAAGTCATTCAGCGAAGAAGTCTTTCACATAAAAGATTGAAACGAACACAACTTTTTCTTGTAAAATTCAATCCGTCTCTCTGTTTCCCCACTCTTTATAACCAGATACAACTTTTCGTGGATCGTTCTGATTGGTTGCTTGTAATCAACAAGCACTTGCTACAAAGGAAATAATTGTAGAAAGATTGTTATTCTGAAATCATTCGTTTCAATTGGAGTGACCAAAATTGGATTGTTGCTTCGCCTCTTAAATGAAAATATTATTTTATGTCATATTATGTTATAGAAATAAAATATTGTTACAAATTTTATTCGAAACTAAAATAATTACAAATTACAAATACACGTAGGCGGCTGTTTAGACAAACATGTATAATGCATAGGTGCGTAGGTTGAATCAGTTACATTCACTAGATTTGATTGATTTTCATATATTAATAATTCTTTGGTAGTTCTATTTAAAATTGTATAAGATTTCTGACAATTAAAATGCTAAATTAAGTCTTGAATAGTTCAAGAATTCGCCGTATAGGTGGAGAAATTTAATCTTTTAATTTCGTCATAAAGGGATTAATTCCACCTTTCGACTATTAGAATTGGTTATAGTGTTTCATGGCCCGCCAATTGGACGATTTTTTAAATATGCTTATAACTAAGAAATTCAGGGGAGTATCTAGATAGAATCAGATAGAAAGTTTTCTCCCTGATAAAACTAATCTTAATTAATTCCTTACGTTCTAAAATTTCATTTAAGCCTTCGAAAATTAAAAAATTCTTCCTAGGAACCGAAAAATTTGGACTTTTTAATTTTGTCGTTTGTCGATTGAACATAAATATTAATATATATATAATTCAAACGAAAATAGCACAAGATTAAACAATAGAAACGATATGGTTATTAAGGTCGACGAATTTAATTTGTCGTGCCTTATAAAGATATCGAAAAATAAATACATGATTGTATCTAAAATGGTGATAATGACTTTGAAATTTCGCAAAGAAATAACCATGAAAAAGATCATTTTCATCGTTGTACGTAGCCCTTGAAATACAGTAACTTTGTTCTGAGAAGTTTTTTCATATTACAATGAATAAGGCAGATGTTTAGATGATCCCATTTAGCTAGACCATTCTGTGTATGTTTCAACTTTAAGTTTAATTTTAGATTCTAGAGAATTTTATTACATTTTACACTACTACATACGAATATATGTGTATGCATCCATCTATGAAAATAAATATAAAAGCCAATTAAATACTTTACTTATTTTCATGGTATATTACATAATTGGGGCCGTTCTAATTCTAGTATGCCGTAGCGGCGTTAATTGTTATCTTATCACTATCAGTGAAGGGTAAAAGTTCCGTACATAAAATATTCTTAAAAAAAAATGAATTGATATATCAGTTGGAAATTTTAATAGTTCAATTATACAAGGTGCTATTAATTAGAAGAATTTTAAAAAATTCATTGAAAAATGTCGCAAAATCAATATAAAGATGTTACACATTGTATTTTTGATATGGATGGGTTATTGCTCAGTAAGTTACATAATATTCCTATAAAGAATTAATTATAGAGACTTGATTAAAAAAAAAAAACTGTACTTAACATAACTAATAGAAATGGATTTTTAACATTGCTATTACTTTATGATGTCAGCGCTCTTATGAGTTCTACACAAAAACTTAACCTGTAGATAAGTGATTGTATTTGTTTACATGAATATAGTAATTTTGTTTTGTCTATGTACGTGTAGTAATGAATAAAATCACAATGGCAATTATTAAGAAATATGAGGGATATAAATTAAAATACACCATGCATCTGTATGAGCGGATTTTACTATCAAAGAAAGGGTTTAAATAGCACTCATTATAGCGTGAGTTTGTATGTGCTTTACTTCCAATTTTTAAGAAGCTGTGTTAGAATTTCGTACATACATACTTGCGGACATGTACAAACATTTCTGTTGAACAATTTTTCATTTATCATAGTATTGAGAAACTACTTTTCAACACAGTTTCTACAAATTAACATTTCAATTATGAATCATAGTTTAAATCAGTAAGTTAAATAAATCTTATATAGAGTACATCAATTTATATAAGTAATGTTGTATTAAAATCTTAATAGATACAGAATTAATTTACACCAAAGCCTTTAATCATATTACAAATCGCTATGGAAAGGAATTCACATGGGAACATAAAGCAAAAACTATGGGTTTTAAAACAAAGGATGTTGCACGAGCTGTTGTTGAAATGTTATCTTTACCAATAACAGCAGAAGAGTTTGAAAATGAGGTAGTCAAACTATATCAGGAATTATTTCCATCCGCGAACATGATGCCAGGTAATATATAAGGGTTTTAAAAAATAAGAATCTAAAATTTTAAGAAGTTTATAATTTCCATTCAGAAGTGTAAAAAATGCATGATCAGTATTAAAAATAAAAATGATTTTTGCAAAGCTAAATGAATAAATATATAGAGTAATAGCATAGTATAACACATAGTACAGCATATATTATTTGAAAGCAGGTGCTGAACAATTATTGAAACATCTGAAACAAAATAATATTCCAATAGCATTAGCTACAAGTTCTAATAAAGAAAATTTTGAATTAAAAACTCAAAGATGGAAACATATATTTGATTTATTTAGCCACAAAGTTCTTGGTGGTTCTGATTCTGAAGTTACTAATGGTAAACCAGCACCTGATATTTTTTTGATTGCTGCAAAACGATTTTCTGATAATCCTGACCCCTCAAAGGTTTGTTAGGATTTGTATTTTTTACATTTTAGATTTATTTTATAATTATTAATAAATTGAATGTTATACTTTTAGTGTCTTGTGTTTGAGGATGCTCCAAATGGTGTAAAGGCTGCACTTACTGCTGGAATGCAAGTTGTTATGGTTCCAGATCCAATGTTACCAAAAAATTATATTAAAAATCCAACATTGTTACTAAACAGTCTTGAAAAATTTCAACCTGAATTATTTGGTTTACCACCATATAGTGTATAATGTCTAAAATGTATTCCTGTATATGATTTGAATATACAGTGGCAAACAAATACTTACAAACACACTCCATAAAATTTGTATTGTTTTTAATGTCATATAGGAAAGAAACAAATTAATTTTCCTTGTAATTTTTTGAAAATATAACTATAATCTTCCTCCTTACAGACACATGCTTACAAACAATATTATTTCAATCCATTGTAACATAGGTATTTATGTTTTATGATAGTAATAGAGATTAAAAAAGAAAAAAATTAATAGATTAACGTCCTAATAGATATACTGATACTGTAATATTAATAAATATGTGTAAAAGAAAACAGAAAATAATAAATTATATATTCGTTAAAAATATTATGTTGTTAATTTATCTTCATAATGTATTTTTAATGTAAATGCACGAAAACAAATTATTGTTAAATATACATTTTTATATACACAAATTATTATTTGAAATTGTTTCAAATTGTATACTGTGTAACAATTGTAGTGATTTTAGGATAAGACATTAATAATATAATGTTCTAGCTAAAGCATATATATCACAAACTTTCAACAATAATTGCATATAAATAGCAAACAGTGAAAAATAATGAATGCTAGAAATTATTTTGCTCCTATTAGTGATATCTACCTATTTATTGTTTCTACAGAGTACAATCAGAAAATAAATTGATTATATTGCTATTTTAATATTTCATGTCTTTTATTTTTACATATAATAATATCAAAAATATTTACATTATAATTTTTGTAAGAAAGAATAGGAAAATAACATTAAGATATAAAAAACGTTCAATTTAATGAAATATACTTACAGGAACAAATCTATTTATTATCTATTAAATTGTTTACTGAAACAGGAAAATTAAAATGTATATGTTCAGTTTTTGTATTTGTTAATTAATTACAAATATTTTTAATTTATATTGTTATATAGTAACAAATTATATAACAATACTTTTTCTAATATATATTATCTACCATTTCTTCATTATCTAACCCATCTGATATTTCTAAAGTAGCTGCACATAAACTTGATATTTCTTCTTGTTCATCATTGTTTGAAAAGATTGTATCCAAGCATACAACGGAAAATGCATTTCGCCTTAACATTTTTTCCACTGCCTCTTTCAGAGAATCATAAGCTTCTCTCATACCTTGCGGGTACTGAGATAACAAACCTAACAATAAATTCATTTAGAATCAACTGTTAGATAATTTTCTGAGATCTTATTTAAAAAAGAAAAGAAAGTGAAGATAGTTACTTTTATACTTTGACTGATTCACATCAAAAAGGTGTAGATAAAAACACATTTGATTATACAGTTTTGTATCTGTAAACTTTAAATAAATATAAATAATATATAAAGTATCCAAAATATTTGGAAACAGTGATAAATCTTTTAACTTACGACTCTATGTAAATCACCATCATTACATTTCCTACAAATTGGATATAGTGACTCGAAATCTAATGGTATCCATTGTGTCTGATCACCACATAATGGATTTTCACATTCTAACCATCCGTTATAATACTCGTTAACCAATTCTCGTATAGAAAGTGTCACTACATTTTGTATTGTATTAGCATATGTCCATGGTTGTACTTTACATTCTGAATTTGAACAGGAAGCAAGCGACAATCGATTTCCAAGCTATGTAATTTTTCAACATGTAGTAAATAAATAAAAAGATATGTATAAGAAAAAAAACTTATTTTTTATAATTAATTTCTTACCTCTTCATTTACAACATCTTTAATTATAATTTCTGACTGACATTTTTCGCTTCTACAATTAAACTTCAAAGGGAGACAATACCTAAATCTATCTTCTTCCATTAATAATGGTATATCAGCATGTTCTTGATGTATTATTCTTCTAGATTTATAAGTGTTTTCCAAGCCTATGAAAACGAATTTGATTTATATAATACAAATCTATATTATAAAATTTATATAAAATAAAATTTAAATAAAATAATGTATATAAAATTGATGTCAAATAAAATTGTACCTAAACATTTAGCTAACAAAACATCATCAATTCCTTCAATTGGTTCGCAAATTCGCAAAACAATAGGGAAAATTTGACTCAGTAAATAGTAATTAACATCTATTTTTAAAGCATCACTCTTTTTATATTCATCAATATGATATGCTCTTTCAGTTGCAGATTTTTCTGTTCCATCCTAACATACAGAAAAATGATTATATGTTTAATAGTGTTTATAAAAATAGTATATAAATATTAAATAGTAGTGAAATCGACAAACACGAACATCACATATAATATACGGGATGGTGTCTCCAGCTTTCCACATTCTACCACCTTCTTTATTTAATCTTAAAGCTACTTGGACATGAACTTGTTTAGTATCCGGATATTCATTTGGATTTTTTGATAACTGTTTCGTAATAATTAAAGAAGATAAAGGAACTTGATTTTCTCGAACATTTTGTGCAACATCATGTAATATACTAAAAATTTGTTCTATTCTATCGTCACATGATTTATCAGAGAGAAGATGGTCCAAAATTTTTCTAAAAACGATCATTGATATAAACACTATTAGATATAACATAATATTTTAGTCTATATAACATAGTATTAATAATCTACCTATATTTTGCTTACCTTCCAACATCACAAGCTAATTGACACCAATCTCTTCTCACAATATCAAGACCTTTATGTTCTTGTGTTAACTCTATTTGCCCATTAGGTAATTTTGTCATTATAACTGCAGCATACTTTTTCTTTTGTAAAAGTAATAAATAACGAAAAACACCATCAATATCTAATTCTACTCGTTTATATAATTTATTCACCTCTTGTTTAATCTACACATAGTTTCTATTAGTATTATTTTTCGGATACAAAATAAATAAAAAGTATATTTTTGATATAATATGTACCTTTTTTCCAACAGAAAACACTTCTTCATACTCTAATAAACCTGTATTTATCATTATGGAATCAGTATCTCCATATATAACTTCATAATTCAACTTTTCAACAAGGCTTTTTGTATGTTGCAAAATTTCTCGACCTTTCGCTGCAATGATATTCAATATTTTATAAATACATTTACAAATAAAATTTTATATTTTACCTGTAACCAAGGCAGCAAGTCCTTTAGCATAAAATCTACAATGAGTTGCACCCAAACAACCATACATAGAATTTGCTGTAAGTTTCAAAGCCAGTTGTCTAATATTGTATTGCATCTTCAATTCAGGTGAAATATTTGGGATTTTCATCAGTTTTTTCACCTCTCCTCTACTTTCAACTAATTTGCAAATTTCAGTTGGAATTATTCCAAATTCTAAATTTGATTCAGGAATTGATAAATCCTACATACATGTTTATAAATGAAGTTAAAAGTATTAATTAGTTTTTAATCCATTATAATAAATAAATTTACCTCGTACTCAGCATATGCAGCTCCAGGTATAGTAGTAAAACATAAATTATATTCTTGAATTATACTAGGGTATAAAGAATTAAAATCCATTAATAAAATAAGTTTATCATAAAACCCCTTTTTTGGATCAAGAACTAAGCCACCAACATAAGCCGCTTTCTTTTTACTAGCATTTTCTACATATAGAACAATATTAATGATAAATATATTATGAAGTAGTAACTGTTCATATGTTTAAAAAATATACTATTACCTTCATTCTTTCCTTTTTTCGTAACACGTTTATCAGGTGTTATATAATTTTTCAAATGGAATGCATGCAATAATAAATATTCATTTCTTTCTGCACGTCCTGCTGTTAATGTTCTTGACATAACATTCCCTACATGAATAAAATAAATATATATTAATTGAAAGATCTATGTTATTTGAAACGTTTATATATACTTACCAGCAATACATGTAATTTGTAAAGCAAGTGGGAGAACATTAAGTTCAAAAACAATAGATAAAATGTATAATGCTTCCGTTAATGTTATTTTAATTAAATTATCTATTTTATTAGGAGTATCATAAAATGATGCGCATTCACCAGATTTTATTTCCTTACATTCATTTTCTTTTTTCTTCAATACCTGTTAGAATAATTAGGATTTAATTTTTCTAGTTACGAACGTCGCACATATAAATAATTATTAAATATTTACCGCTGTGCAAAGAGATTGCAAATCATAACTTCTAAGTTTGAGATTTAATTCTTTAGCTGAAATTTGTATGTCACAGATAGGTCGACCAGCTGCTGCTTGATTTAAATTTACTTTTCCCTAAAATATTTTTACTTCTTTATGATCAACACAGTGCTCATTATAAATGTATATGACTATATTTCATACCCTTATTAAAGGAGGTATAGACCGTCTTAACCTTCCAAACCTGCTCCAATTTGAAACTTTCAATGTAATCATTCTTTGCACTAAGATATCAAATTGGAAGCCGCAATCATACCCAATCAACAAATCAGGATCTGCAGTATTTATTATTTTTAATAGTTCTTCGAGTAAATCCGTCTCTGTTTCAAATTTCATTAATGTAGTATATGAAATATTTGAGAGCATTTCTCGTGCTTGTCTTGGCCAAGATGTATCACGTGGATGTGTAATCACTATATGAAATAATGTTAAAATATATCAAATACTGAAAAAATACACATTTGGGATAATAATTTAATAAACAATCATACAACAAAAATGTCGTTGAAATGGTGGTTTTGGCGGTTCTTTATCAATATGATATTTATGATGCATAAGTATTGTAATCATAACTATTTCATTTTGTTGTAATTTTGCATTGAAAGATGTTCGTATATTTAGTGTTGTTATTACCAATGGTGGTAATGTTTGAGACTCAGAGAAAACAGATATATTCTCCATCTTCATGCAATTTACCTATTCAGTTATAACATAATTGATTAGTTAATATGTATATTTACTGATCATAAATTTGATTAATAAATGAAACTGATATACCTTTATTTTACACCAACTGGTTTGTACACCAGTAGGTAATGGAGACTTAATATCTAACCAACATGGTCCCTTAATATTTCTTTCAATTAGAAATAGCTCTAAAGAATTTACTGTTGTTCCAAAAACACTTTCTATTGATGGTCCAGAATAATCAGAGGGAACAGGTGGGTAGTTCGCAGAATATCTTACTTCTAAGTAATCAGACTTCGCTGGAGTACCTTCTTGTTCAAAAGCATAATTTTTTGAGACTTTGCAGCTACGAAATTCCTTTATTCCTAACTTATTTGCAAATTGATTAAATTCTTTATACACATCTTCTATTGTATTTAATTGTTCTTCATCATTATTTCCTTTCAACGATGTTTTTACCTAAAATTTACATTCCTATAATTATTTTATTAAAGCTAAAGAAGAAAAATTATCAATATATAATAGATGATATATAAAAATTGTTAATAATATAATAAAAATAGATAGTATATATAAATATGTATTAAAATATGCTTGAGTACTCATACATATACTCTAGGAAGAAGATAAATTCTTCGTGGAATATTCTTTACTGTTAAACAACAAGAACGGTATTCTTTTATCGAGGGCACAAAAACTTTTCCAAATAAATATACAGCTCCAGGTTGTTTATATGGATCTTCATATGCATCCCACCAATAAAATCTAAATACTTCTTCCTTGTTTGCATTGGTTACAAGTGGTAAAGGCACTTCTGTAGTATCAGTAGGCATTTCAATGTTTGATATTTGTGTTTCAAATTCAATATCTAATGATTTATTAAAATTTTCTAAATCAAAGTTTTCTTCTTCAGCATCTGTATTTTTCATTTGAATGGTTGATTTATTTTTTATAATTTCTTTATTAATAGATGGTTTTGGCTTTTCATTGTGATCTATACTGTCATCTTCAAAATCTGCAGAGAACTGTAATAAACAAAATGTAGTCCAAGTATCATTTCAAAATATTATTAACTAATTAACTTACATCTTCAAGATTTTCACTTTCTGTTTCAATTACTTGACTGATGCTTGTTTCTTTAAGATCTTTTTCTGATTGCATACTCAATATTCTAACTTCTGAATTATCAGAATCATCTATAATTGTTTGACTACTATTTTCATTTGAAGTAAAGTTTTCTATTTGGGCAATTGATTCTGCTTGTTTATGCATGTTTACCTTTTTTGGTTTATCAAACATTACTAAATCATCATCATTATCAACACATTGCATTTTCTCATACTCAGAAATTAATTCTATCTTTTTTTCTACATTTCTAAGAAACCATAATATTATTGTAAAAGTAATACTAAATATATTAAAACACAAATGTCAAATGTATAGAAAAGTTAATTACTTTTCACTTAATTTTGGTGTAGTACAAAATTTGTTCCTCAAAACAGTTTTTGGTTTTGACTGTGTCGGGATATCATCTTTTTTTAGTTCAGACATTAAATCTCCTAAAATACTATCATCGTCCAATTTAGCATCCGTTTTCCTTTTAGACGACATATTCATTAACATATTTTGAATGTTTCCTTTCTTTTTGGCATGATCTTTCTTGCTTTTTCTAGGGCCTGCAACTTTATGCTTTCTTGCTTCTTGTATGCTTTCATCATCTAAATCGTCATCAAAAATTTCTCTACCATCTTCAATATAACCACTTTCTCCTTTTATAACAAATAATTATTTTGTAATACTTATTCTTATTTCTAATAAAAGCAATAATTTTAATGTTATTACCATCATCAATAATCCAATCATCATTTTGCCTTTCTATTACAGTTTTGCTATATTCTTTTTCATCAACTTCCTCATAAACATTTTCCAATTCATCAACTTCATATTTATGTTTGCTACCTTTTAATTGTTTCAATTTTTCTAAAGCTGACAACCGTCCAGTTTTATCAAACTTCTGGCGTTTAGCTCTGCCTGCTGAATTCATAGATAATACAATTTAATAAACATTTATAAATTCAAATTCTATACCAAAATTCAATTCAAAATCTTTCTCATCTTTAGTTATTACAAGAATATCTTAAAGTAATGAACCTACCGTATTCAATAAACATTTGAAAACGGAACAAAATATTCTTAAATTTAATTAAATAGTTAAACAATAAAAGCAATGAAATGTAAGTAATACTTTAAAATTAAGAAATAAAATTCGTAAAGAATTAAAATATTATAACACTTACATTGTGTGTCACTCATATTTCCCAAAAATAAATTGTTAAATCACAATGTAAAAAATATCATAAATAGCTAATACTACAGGAAGCAAAATTAAAAAACATTCACATATAGAAGAAAATCAGAGTACTTGATTAAGGTTTTAATGGCAGATACATTTAGTCATTTTGGCGGGAGTTTTATTGAAATCGATACCTTTCTAAATATCGATTACTCTCGATTGGTACAATTGTAACTTTTGTACATAAAACATATTACCAACTTCGTGCAAAGAGTTTGTGTTCAACGATCGAAAAGTTGCAGACAGGTAATTATTCAAGCATTTAAGAAAAGTATTTTTTGCATGTATAATAATTTATTGTAACAGTTACTATTAATAAATGTAATTTATTGTGCACAATTATTTTTATTCTGTTACCGTTATGGAAGATTTAAATCGTGTAGTTTTCGTGTCGTCATTGTATTGTCTTATACTGTACTGTGAAATTGTTAAAAACATGTAATTTGTTACAATAATCATCAGATTATTTCATTTATCAATTAATTAACAAAGATAGGAAGTTCTCTTACTTTTGTTTTGCTTGATAAAGTATAAATTATCGTATCGAATAAAAAAGAAGTCTTTTCTCCATTTATTACGTTTTATTTTTAATCTCCTAAAATAAAAATATAAAATACCATGACTTATTTATGTAATATTTTACAAGTCAATGTAACAAATTTAGTAAAAAATATAAAAAGTACAGATCTGAATTTTGTTTTTAATTATTTTAGTTATAATGTCAAAAGCACATAGTCCTACTGTTTTTAATGGAGAGGCTGACAATTTTTATGACCCAAATTTTACTTTGGACATTAACAAAAGGATGCGTGTACCAAAAAGTATTCGTGTGAGTGGCGACTACACAGAAGAAGAAATAGCTGATACCAATGGTTCTAGCTGGAATCAGATTGTTGCAGGAGATAAATTTGAAATGCATGTTCCAGACAGAATTTTAGTTGTTGGTAAATATATAATCTTCTGTTTATTGATAAATTTATATTTAAATTTAAATTATTGATAAATTTAATTGTTATATAACCAAGTTAATTTTTTTATTAAAAATATATTTTACAAAATCATTAATTATACATAAGTAAGGTAAAACTTGTTAATATTAGATATAATTAAATAAATCTAGGACAAGAACAACATGTTGGAACTAGAGCACCACCAAGAGAAATTACATTAGAAAATGCTGTTTTACCACCTGAAGCAGGCATGGTTAGAGTGCAGGTAAATATTTAAGATTGTTAAATGAATTTAAATATATACTTTAAAGATTTATTCTTAAATATGATTTAGTCAGTAAAGATTTTCTCATATTTTTTAAGATTTAGCATTTTGCTATATTAGAATTCAATAATATCTACAATTTTCTTACTATATTGATAGACTCCACCAAGGATTTTGACACTGGATGACCATTATTTTCCAGCAGTTGATGAAGAAGAACCAAATTCATACCCAACAGAAACTAAGGATTCATTATCATCTAAATCACATGGACAATATTCTACAGAAACACAAATAGTTAGGTATGCTAGGTAATAACTAATACTTTTCAATTCATATATATAAAATTATATATACAAAGTGGACTAATAACTGATGTTATGAAAATATGAAAAAACTTGTATGTACTATAAGGAGAGTCATAATGTATCAGTAGCATTTCTTTATTTTTCTTCTTTCTTGGTGGAATGATTTACAGATTTCGAAGATACTTCTACTTTTTTCATACTATATAATTTCATTTTTAGTAAAATAATAGATATCTCAATAATTTCAAGTATATATAATACAAGATCATTTGATATAAAAAAAAGAGTAGAATAACAAACTTTATATTATAAGAGGTGTCTCAAATATGTTTGCACTGATGTAACGTAGCAATCGCCGATTTCATAAAACTTTTGATTTGGTAACATATGAAATAATCAACGTTATTGGTCCACTCTATAAATATATTACTTTTTTCTTGAGAATACATAATTATTTTTCTAGAGAACAGACACCCTCATATAGTGCACTTAATGTTTCTCTTCCACCTAGTGAAGAGATACAACATTTACGTCGGCAAGTAGGGAAATTAAATCGTCGAGTAATGGCAATCGAACTTGAGATGTTGCAACGTCAACAAAGAGAAAAAATTTTATATGCGTTAACATTAACGTATCTAATTCTTAAAGCTTTTTCATGGTTGACCAGAAACTGAATTTATGTTAAGAAAATACGAAATATTTGTATCTTGTGTGAAAAAATGGAGCTCTTTATCCATATAAATACAAGATATTCTGGAAGAGTCTCCTTTGCTCCAAGAAGACATTTGTAACCAAAGACTCTTTATCTTGAATATGAAATTACAACATATTCAAAGTAAATGTATGTATCGTATATATTCAAAAGTAAGTTACTCCTGATACTTGCATGAAAGTACTATAATTAAAATTTTAAATATCTTATAAAATTCAATGTTTGTTATATTTATATCATTCTTTTTTATTGTTTACTATGAATTGAAACTCTTTCTTGCTTAATATATGTAAGAAAATTGAATATATACGATACTAATCTTTTTAAAGTAATTGAATTTGAATGTTTAAGTATGTTTGTAAAAAGTAATTTGCATGATCAAATAAGCAGAACATGATTTCTTTTGATCTATTAAAGAATCCATTTTACACGCATAATTGTAATTGTTTAAAAGTAATGAACTATAAACAAATATCAGGCTTAATTATAGTATGTGACAGATAATTGTAAATTTGTAAAAGTATGGAAAATGATGTTATGAGATTCTAGGTATTGAAATTGAAACTTTAATTTTTATTTCCTCATTTACTGTTGTTTAATTATATATATAATTTAAAATATTATATTGTAGCACAATGCATTGATAAAATTATATAATTAATTATTATGAATACTTAATTTAATTCTATGTTCGACATATTTTTTGTGGCCATGATATTCACACCATTGTACATTTATAACATATATAACATATTATTAATGAAAAATAAATAATAAACTTGTAATAATTTTCTTTTATTAATACACGTGCTACAAATTTATTGCAACTATTATAGTTTACATCTTTAAAGATTGTTTATATGCTGTAATATAAACCTTGGCTTTTAAGATATTATTAAATTCATAGCAAATTTAGCATCTGAATATATTAAAGTTTGACATCGATTTCTTTTTATTTACAACAAAAAAAAGTTTCTTAAAGTATCTATTTTCAATTTATCCATCAAATGAGAAACTAATCTATATTTTCAGTAGATATCTATCAATATATGATATAATAAATGAATGTATCAAAATGCATAAATAAAATGATAATAATATTATATTATTTCTTGCATTATTTACTATTCATTACAGAATGTCACTAACTATATTGCATTATTGTATAACAAATTACAATTACACAACAAATTAATGTCTTAAATAATTAAATTGTTATTATCATTATTACTACCATATCACAATTGAAATTTTAACCTTATATACAAAATGTTATATTTTTCTATGTTCAGATATCAATTACTAAATATAATTTCAATCAAATTTGTTAATGAATCAAAACAAAAAGATTTGGAAATTGACTGATATTTTCATAAATATGTTACGGTAGTTCTTTTTGGCATTATATATAATTGAAAACATCATACACTTCTAAATTCATATTATAAAAAATCAATGTTTTATTATATTTTATTATGTACTAAAAAATAAAAATTAGACATCATTTTAACATTATTTATTCTTACTTAATAATACTTAATAAAATGTTTTCTATATTATATTAATGCATTATATATAATATAATTATTATAGCAAAAAATTACTAAATTGTTTGTATATACTCTATATTAGATTTTCATAATCATAGAAACAATAAATGAAATTTTTATCAAAATTTATACATGAAATTTTTCCTATATGATGTATACAAATATTATATCGCATCATATCATATATTATGTGAATTAATTCTATATTACACAATGTGTACGAACTAAATTCATCAAAACACGACCATACTCAACATTGAGTATCTAGTTTCTAGCTCTAATCATCAGTAGAAAACTAGTAAATACGAAGATAAAAAGGAAATTTTCATACTGTGCAATAATATTAATATATATATGCAATAATATATAATATATAAAAATAACAGGAACAACATATTTTTTAATTTAATCTATCTAATCCAATCATATCGGACTATAGGATAACACACGTTTGACGGAATAATCGTATAGGGACCTTATTGTTGCGAATGTTAGACAATCTGTTAATACATACGAGAGGTCAGTGTACGTCACGTAGTTATTATTCAGAGTTGAGGATTTTGTGGAAATTTATCTGTCTGGAAGTGTAAGGAAAAAAGATTCCTGAGACTCTCTCGCGGCAAGACATTACGGGAAAATAACGCGGAGGTCTCAGGTTCAGCGAATTTCATAGTTTGAAGACTTCCCGTAAGAAAGAAGTGTCCGCGGTACATCGAGTGCTATAACGCTAGTCGCATGTAATTGTGGTATTGCGTTTGAAAAACTTTATTTTATTAAAGGCACAGCCGTCTATTTGGCGTCTGTGAAGAGAGGACAAGAGTGTGTGATAGGTTATGTCAACTGGATTGGCAGGTGCTGTTTCAAATCAGGTCAGTGTGTTGACTTGCTACCACACCGCTATACTGCAGATACCTTTCACTGAAGACAGCCATTCTAAATTTTGTATATTTTTCCATGCAACGGAATGCAGCGGATGAAAGGACAAACTAACAGTCAAGGTGAGACTTTGTATTTTCCTACGATTTTTTCTTTTTTTCATTATTTCTTTTGCCGATTTGTAATTCTAAAAACAGATGAACTGTTCATTATTATTCATTATTGTTCAAAATTACTGCATGCGTGCATAGATTTTTGTACTCCAAATAGTATAATTTACTCCGAGTTTGTGTCTATTGTGTGCAATTTTATCAATGCCTGTCGGTGTCACGGTAAGTTAATGCACGCAATTTTTTTTTAACTAATACGAAGTGTTGTTATCTATATTTTTAGCCGATCTTTATATAGGTATATATACATAGTGCATTAACCTATCTGTATGCTTTAGTATATATCGGATATGTTAGGTTATCAATAGCATTATTTCATACCATTTTTTTTAACGAATTCAGAATCGTGTTCGCTTATATATATGTGTGTGTTTGTGTATATATATATATGTTACTGATAATTTGAAATATTCATAAAAATCTTAAAAAATAATACGTTCATATATCGGCTACGTCATACAGTAAAATTATTAAAAATATTACATAATTTAGTAAAAAAACCAAAATCATTTATTTATATCGATTTGTTAATATTATGAAATATCTTATACAAGATGTAATTATTAAACCAGACTAACCTACTATTTTGTATATTATAATTAATATTTCACTGTATTCAAAATTCGATTTGTACACAAAATCTTGTAACATGGTGTCATTTTTAATTATTCATTATTGAAATTATGTTTTTTTACTAGAAGATAAAATAAAGTCTTTCTTATGTGTTTTGTAACACATGTAGTTTTTACCAATTTTAATATGTTGAAATTTTCAATATAGAATTGTTTATAACAATCACTTGGAAAAATTTCTCTAAATTAAGAAATTAAAGAAATTTTGCTAAAAGACAATTTCTTAATTTTTAATAGTAATGTGTAGTTATTGTACCATATATTCGATATGGTTTTAAATTCTGAATCATAAGAATATTTTGTTTTATAATTGATATTTTGTTGATAGTATTTAATTATTAAATAGAAATATTTCTAACAATATACTGGGATAGTCAATTTCATTTAAGAATTATCATTTGAACTAAGTTGTTAAAGAATTCATTTTAGATTATTTGATCAAGAAAAGTTCATTTTATATATTAATGAAATGAAATTTCATCCTAATAGTGAGCAATGGTCCTAAAGAACACCAGCAGCAACAACAGACAGAACATGCTGGTGGAGAAGATACTGGATTTGATTCATGGAGAGGAGGCAATAGTACACATCATTCTAGTTATCCAATTGGAACTGGTGATCCATATAGCCCTTACTATGCAAGTACTTCATTCCCTTATCAAACATTTGGTGCTGGGGATGGTACTTGGTCAAATGGAACAGACCCAGTTGCGTTTCTTTCTGGCTATGGAGGTCAAATAGGTCACGATGCATATGGCATGGATGGAATGTTTTCTGCTAGTGCAGGAGGTGGTTTTAGTACATTTGGTCAGCCTGCTTTTAATTATTTTCATGGAAATGGTGATTTTAGTGCTTGGGGCACTCCAAGAAAAACACGCTATGAAGATTATTATCCTCCACGTGGAAATGAAAATTATCCAACACCTAGTAACGCAGAAATTAAGACTATTGAACAAAGTGTGCAAGGCTTGTCACTAGGAAGTGGAGAAGTTCCACGTCAAGAACAAACTTCATCTAATCAATCAATAAAACCAGAAGCAAAAGAACCTAGAAAGATAACATGGGCCAGTGTTGCAAGTCAACCTGCAAAGCCTGTTCCTCCACTTTCATCTTCTCAAGGAATGAAAAAAAAGGCTGGAATGCCACCACCACCTATTGTGCCAGGGAAGCACAATATGGACATTGGAACATGGGGTGAAGGTAAATCTTCTGCACCTCCTCCAACAGCACCACCGCCACCACAAGTACAGCCTCCTGTTCCACCACCTCCGCCACTGGCTCAGAGACAGAGACCTCCTCCTCCTCCACCATGTTGGAATAGACAACCTACAACACCTCCATCACCTCCACAATCGCAGATTCATATGCCCCAACAACAACAGCACCAACATCAACAGCAGCAGCAGCAGCAGCAGCAACAACAGCAGCAGCAGCAGCAGCAACAACAGCAGCAACAACAGCAGCAACTGCAGCCACAACAGCAGCAAATTACACAATCACAGTCGCATCCTGTCTTAGATAAGCTGAAAGTGAAGAATGATTATAATCCTGTAGAATTTGATGAAACTGCTCCTGGAGCTAGGTTTTTTGTAATCAAATCTTACTCTGAGGATGATATTCATAGATCCATTAAATATGAGATTTGGTGCAGTACTGAGCATGGTAATAAAAGATTGGATCAAGCATATAAAGAAGCCAGTTGTGAAGGTGCGCCTTTATATTTGTTCTTTTCTGTCAATGGATCTGGTCACTTTTGTGGTATGGCACAAATGGTGTCACCTGTTGACTATAAGAGCAATAGCTCTGTATGGTCTCAAGATAAATGGAAAGGCCAATTTCGTGTACGTTGGATTTATGTTAAAGATGTTCCTAATGTGCAACTTCGTCACATTAGACTAGAAAACAATGAAAATAAACCAGTGACTAATTCAAGGGATGCACAGGAAGTCCCTCATGCAAAAGGCATAACAGTGCTGCGTATATTACATACTTATCGACATTCAACTAGCATTTTTGATGACTTTGGACATTATGAACGTAAACAAGCAGAAGAAGATCAACGTAAGGCTCCATCAAATGCTATACAACATCATCATTCTTCCAATCATAGAAATAGAGGACATTCAGATTTATCAAGGGATCATCATCCTCATCAATCGCATTTACATCATCAACGCAAAGTAAGTGACAGCATTATGATATTATAAATATAATGAAATTCAGAATTAATTATATGGTAGTACTATTGTATCTCTTTGTATAGGATCGGGATGGTGGTCGTGGTAGAGGCAGAGGAGGTTCACGCCAGTAGCGATGGATACAACAAGAATATAATACTGTTCATAATAGTAATCATCGTAAAGAAAGCATGCTACGACTAATTATCGTCTTACTACTTACCTTTGCTTTCTTGGATACACAAAAGGCTTCTAATTCCTGTGAAAACTTGTCATCATTGAGACTATTTCCTTCTGTTAAATAATCAACTTGTATGATAATTAGCGTCACGACGGCATCATAAATATTATCTGATCATAACTACCATGAAGAAGAACGTAATTCAATTTCAAGGGATATTGGGTAACCTTGCTGACAGTTATAAGCATATAGTGTGGTGTTGCGTGCTATTCATCGAAAGGTGTTTCTTAAACGTACAAATTAAAAATGCGAGAAAAATGAAATATGGAACAGAAGAAAAAACTGTAATATATGGACTAACCCTTGTAAAATGCTTAAACTTTTGTTGATAATGAAAAAATCTATGCGAGAACAATATTGTAAGCAAGTGTCATTTAAATCAATTACCATTTTAAACTTTGATGGACATATAACCTGGTGCCTGTGGCTGAAAGGACTCACCTTTCTTTGTTATAAAGGTGCAAGGGCTTATTACAACGTTTTAAGTTTATGTGTAACAATTATGCTTGATCATTGGATAATAATAGAAATTATTGTCAACTGATTATTTTATGCATATTCTATATCTATTGCAAATTATATATATAATATATATATATATTGTTCTAATATATATTATATATTACATATATTCATTATATATATTATATATACATTAATTATATATAATATGTATAAATATATATAAATATATATAATATAATTATATATGTGTATTATATATATATTACCTCTTATTATATTATTATATTATTCATGGACTGCAAAAGTGAACTAAAACATTATATGAAAATAATATTATAGTTACTCTATAGTAACATATATGATAATGATTACTGTACTATTTTATGAAAATTTCATGAGATATCAGTTTTATTGTTAAAATTGACTGTTACTTTATTTTATTTTAATGTTTGATACACTTTTTGTCATGGTTTCATTATTTTATAAATTCCAGTTGTTTTTACTGAAATAGAAACCTTGTGTTTTTGTATATTGAAAAAAAAAGGAATATGTATACTTTTCATGCCCATTAAGAAAAAGGCTCCTTTAAAAATAATATCAGTAAATTTAAACAATTTTTCACAAATTATATGTAGAAAATTGAACACTAATATAACAAGAATTGCTTAACTAATGTGGATTTAGTAAACTAAAATATATAAAATAATAGATTCCATCTTAAATTTGATTACATTTTGCTGGTAGTTATATATACACATTTACATATACATAGTTACATATAGTAATTAATTTGTAGAAAATTGTAAAAGAAGCAGTAAAATAAGGAAATTTGAGTTCTTTAAGTTTTATAAAAATTAAATTACTTTTTCATTGCAAATTAGTATCATTTTTTCATATGATCAAAGAATTAATCACAAAGTAGTGACATGAGATTTTGAGTTGATTAAAAAGTTTGTACAAAATTAATCAATGAATTAAACCACAGAGTAGTTTAATGCAGATTTTTTAATGAAGGTATGCATATTATCATAACTACTTTTGCATACTCAATCATAAACAGCAAGAAAGGGAATCTGAATCATATACATTACAAATCTCTTTTCTTGTTTTTATATTGTAAATGATTAAAAAACAAACACATTTTATTAAAGTAATATATCAATATTAAAAATTTGTAGCTAATGTTTTTGAATCACTTTAGCTTATTTATAGTTTACAAGTAGAATAAGTTGCTCAGAAAATGGACATGCAGTAATGTCCAATAACTAAAAACAACTGAATAAAAATTAAATCTATTAAAGTTCTGTATTTTAATTGAACAGCACTAAAGTATTTTGTTAGACTATTTACTAAGAAGTATTTTATGGGAAATTATTATTGAAAATAGTTGCTTTTTTCAATCATTTTAGAGTTCTGCTTAAAAATATTTGGATTCCAAAGTTTATCTAAACTTTATTTTATGGTTAATATAGCACATATGCTAATGTATACAGACTGTGTATCTGTATATTATCATTGTATTATAATATGCAGACATACAAATAGTATACTTGTAATGTACTACATTGTTTAGTATTTACATTGTATAATTGTACTTGATTAAATATTGATTTGAACTATGAATTTAATATTCAAATTGAACTATTACAGAATCATGTATGCAGGCAATGAATTTTTTAGAAAATATGAATTTGATTTAGTTTTGATTGCAAGTTCTGTAATTAAAAAATGATAAAAGATTGAGTAGTAATTGCGTTCAACGTAATACATGTATAATACCGATGTTTTATGATCATGCGTTATCAAATATTAACTTACTTAAAGCAATTATTTAAATTAAGAAAACCATATTTTAAAGTGTGATAAATTAATGTATATTTGTAAATTTGTTGAAAATATTGTGTTGAACGTAATTATTGATCAGAAATAATATTTCTTTATCATCATTGCACCTGATCATCCCATTTTATTTACTTTTTTGCTTTGTTTTCAGTAAATGTCTTTGGATCTTGATGAGATGATTGTTTATTATTTGTTATTAAATCTGGACAAAGCTCTTCTGGTGGTGGTGTGCGTGGTCGTAATTCACCATGTTCTCCTTCATATCGACATTTAGTTTGAATTTCAAAATCCTTTATACATTGTTTCATATTAATATCTCTTGCAACGGTCTCTCTAGACGGTTCGAGCGATTGCAATTTCGTTTCTTCATTATCTTGAATCTTTTTCGTTTCTATCCCTATATCGGCGGAAAGTAAATTTTGCTTAACTAAATAATTACGAATACTATCTCGTACATTTTGTGGAAACTTTTCAGGATTCGTCTCAATGTAACGATGCACAAAGAGATCAGCGCCAGTTATTATGAAATAATGATTAAAAATATTAATTTTTGCACCAATATAGAAATCTTGAGGGGTATAATATTCTGGATTATCTCTTCCAGTCTTTGGTTTCGCAACCAATGTTGCTTTTAAGAAACAACCTTCGCGACGTCCTGAATTACGTTTTTGAAGTTCCTGTACGAGTACAGTACCGTCACTTAAACTGTATTCTAAAATAAAGTCGCGACTTTTATCCTCCGGATGTACCATATCTATTTTCATAGAATAACGTAGTTTTTTAGGGAAATTAAGAAGTTGTCGAATGACATCTTTCTTAGGTGGTTCCGGTATAAATGATAGACAAGAAACGTAAGTATCTTCAGCTGTACCGAAGATTATATGTGGTGGAGGTTTATACTCTGCTGCAGCTATAACATCTTTCGTTGGAAAAGGAACTGCTTCCGGTTGCGTTATTCCTAACATATCTGAATAATATTTTCGTGTGAAGGAGTCACAATCATGCAAAAGAAATCGTCGATTGAATATAAAAACTGTGCCACCTATCTGCAATTAAATAGAAAAATACATAAATTATAACATATTAATACACACGTATATTTATAAATTATTTATAGACTAACTAAAAAGTCACTTGGTGTATAGTATTCAATGATCTCTGGATCGCCATATTCCATATATGTAGCAGGATAAGTTGATGGTAAATTTTTCCAATCCTTTGGCACTTTCATTCTTTTTAATAGCATTGGTACCGGATCTTTCCCGCTATTCGGTTTTTGTACTTCACGAACAGCGATCGTATCGTCCGTCAAGAAATACATAATCTGATAAATATCGTCATCCCAAGTTGCAGTAAACAATAATACCATTTTATCATATTCTAAAAATCGTCGTCTATCATCATCTGATATTTTTGTAATACAAGTTAGTGTTTTCTGCTTGCTCAATCTCAGTTCTGTATAAGGATCTACAGGAGGTTCTTCCTTATCTCCAACATCTATACCTTGGCTATTTAAATACTCTCTAGTAAATAGATCGCAATCAATAATATGATAGACTACACCATAAATACCTGCAAACCCATAATAAAGCTAAATAAAAAATAAAAAACAATAATTAATATGTCAAAAGATTATAAAAGATAAATGCAGATGTATTTTTCTTTATTAAAAAAAAATAAATTAAATAAAAGTTGGACTCTTTGTCGCTTCTTATTAATAAACGTATGCATATACAATCATAACAGAAACATTTTTATAACTTACATACGTCAATTCCAACATTAAAATCTTTCCAATGAAATGTGTCGCCATTTATATTTTTTATAATTTTATCACGTCTAACAAGCTTCCCTTGCTGAAAGCCGACATTATCAATTGCAGGCTCAATTACACATACAGTATCATTCTCCAAATGATATATTATATTAACATGACGTATACGAAAATGTTCATCTGGAGAATTAAAAACTCCTTGACGAAAAAACGCTTTAAAGCAGAGGCATTTCTGCGCAAATAGCGCATAGTGTGGAATGAATTGTCGATATGCATATTCCTTTACACGACCATATGTTAATGATGGATCATAACTAAATTTTAATTAATATCATTATATCAAAAAGATTGAAAACTGATATAAAATTAAGAAAAGAACAAATCAGATTTTACAAAAATGAATTTTATATTTTTGCGTTTATTTATCACTTACTGTACAGAATCCTCTTCTTTTACATAAGCACTAGATGCAATATCTATTGGTCTTCCTCCGATACCACTGTGTCTATCACGTACTACACGATAACCATTTAAAAAATGAAATTTTTGTAATAACCTATAGTCTTTGATCTTCAAAAGAGATATGTTCTCGCTTAATTTTATTGAATATAATGATTGTAATAATTAATTCAAATAATTTCTCAGACTTACATTTGGATCTTGAAATGTATAGCCTGGTATAAGTGGTAGATTTTCCATATTAAATTTTAAATTATTTAATAAAATATATTTTCAAGAAGCATTTCTATTGAATATCTATTGAACTTGTAGCTGTTAAAAAGATTGTTTAGATTGGTTTCCATAACAACGTTATTTTATATTGATTTAACAGTACTTTAATCGTTGTATTACTTATCATTTTAACTATAAAATTATATAATTGAATACATAATATATTTATAGATAAAAAATAACTAAGTCAATTTATATTTGATCTTTATTTTTGCATAAATTATTGACAACAGTAGCATTGGATGGTTTTCACTAAAATGGATTAGTTGCCTTGGCATTAAAGTCACAAACTAATTATTTCCTTAAAGATAGCCATACATCCTGCAGACAAGCAGCCAGCCACTGGCACCGTAATTAACCATGCAAATGCAATATTACGAAATAACTTCCACGAAACTCCCTCACCACCTCGCGAAGCCCATCCCACACAGACAACAGATCCCACTTTACAATGAGTTGTTGACACAGGTAAACCAGCCTTACTTGCCAACAAAACTGTTACTGCTGCTCCTACCTATAATTTATATTTAATAATATGTATTTATGTAATAAATGTTACAATAAACGTTATCTTTTTCTTAGGTATTATAATTTTTCATTTCTAAAATGTGTATACCTCTATAGTAAATCCAGTAGTTGGTGTAATCCGTGCTAAATCTTGTCCTAAAGTTTGTATTACTCTACGTCCCCATACCCAAAGACCAGTCGATATTCCTAAACCACCATAAAGTAATATAAGCAGTGGGGTTTCTGCTTCTTGCTTAGCTGATCCCTCTGCATACACAGCCCAGAGTGCAATAAGTGGACCAATTGCATTACTAACATCATTACCACCATGAGCAAAACTGCCAAATGCTGCAGTTAATACTTGCAAAAAAGCAAAGAGTTGAGATACTTCTGGTGGTTCTTCGTTTTTTTTTTCAATTTCAGTTTGAGTTCCTTCAATGTCTGATCCTGCTACCATTAAGAGAGGGCTGGCACTGCTATTGCCACGTAATTTTGGCGCTGCTTCTTTTGCATTACCATTACTATTACTACTACTTGGAACTTCAGAAATAACAGATAATGCTGTTGTTTCTTTTTTATCACAGGTACCAAACTTAGTTGTTGTTTTTTTGTTGCTACTTAATGAAAGTAATATCCTTTTCCTTTGCCATGGTACAACAAATAAATAAACAATTGCAGCTGAAAATAAACCACAACCTAATGCAGCAAGTACACTACCCCACCATGGCACTTGATCTAACATCAAAACTAAAACAGACATTAATGAAATGACATCAATTTTTGCTGAAATAAACTAAGATCAATCATTGCAACACAAATAAAATATTTATTTACGTTTAGGTCCATCATGTGCAACTGATATAACATTAATAGCAATAGTAAGTCCATATGCTAATGGGAGAATATAAAGACCTTGTTCTAAAGGCTTACTAGATTGAAGTACTGATTTTCTTAGAACCCAAAATATAGCACCTGATACAATTCCGCTAAGTACAGGGCTTGCAAACCAAGATGCTGCTATGTTTGCAAGAGCTACCCACTTGACCTATAAATATGCTCGTTACATCTTGGAATGTTGTTTATTTATTTTTAAATTAATATAATAATTTTACTAACCCCTGCAGTACCTTTACACACAAGTGAGAAACCAACTGTAGCACCAACAATGGAATGCGTTCCAGAAATAGGTAATCGCAATGCTGTTGCTAGTATTAACCAGATACCAGATCCAGCTAAACTAGATAATGCTCCTACCATTAATTCTTTTTCATGGCCTTCGTATAATGTCACATTTAGTATACCTTTCCTCATAGTATCAGAAACCTAAAGTAAGCATCAATTAATATATTTTAAACAAAATAGAGTAAGATAGAGTTTGTAAAATATATAAATTTTGAAAATACTTTATAGCCAATGAGTACAGCTCCAGCAATTTCAAAGATTGTTGCCAAAATGCAAGCTTGGAATATTGTAAGTACTCCTGCACCAACACTTGTTCCAAAACTATTTGCAACATCATTAGCTCCGATTCCAAATGCCAAAATAAAGGCCACTATGAATCCAACCACTACTATCCATATCAAATTTTCATCGTATGGTATGCTCATTTTTAATTACTTTAATGACTATTTCCTTTGAGCTATTAATATATAGATATTTTTACTTCTATACATTTGTCAGTAGATCATTGTGTTAGAATGTTCTCCTGTCATATTATTTGTAGATAATACATTGTTGAATAAGAGAACATGGATCAAGGAAGAGCTTCCAGTTTTATCTGTTATGCATTTACACATAAATACTTATAGTTCAGAATATATTTCTCCATTTATATTTAAATTCCTATACATGTGTAGATGTATATACATACATATATATATGAGTGTATATATATATATATATTTATTAACTTTATTTTGCTTTTAAAACAATCAATTTTATAACTTTGTACACATAGCAGAGGTAGTATTTTGGCGCAGCACCTGATATATATAGCATTGTTTTTTCTTCATACAACAATGTATAATTAGAATGCTTTTAACAGCATCAAAAGAGTTATTGTGTAAACTCCTTAAATTTTTTACTTTGTATTAAGTATAAAATATTGTGATCAATTTTATGGGGATTCATTATCAGCGTTTTCCTTCCTTGAAAACACACTGATCGCTGTTCATCCAGCATCTGCAATTAACCGAAATATACATATTTGATATAATATTCATATACGTCTTAAATTTCCTACATTAACATATAAAAGTTCTTAAAAGCAATGCAACTAATTTATTTTATTACCTTTGTTCACACATTATAATTGTCCTAAAATGAATTTTAAACAACGAGGTACTTCACATCCACAAAGCGAATTTAATTATGTAGTAAAACGTTTTGTGAATTTTCTCACGCTCGACTTTGAAGGGGTGGCGTTATTCTTTTACTTTTCATATAACAGCACTTGATAGCTCGATTAGAATTCCTAATAGAACTGACTTAAACAGATATTATTGTTTCTCTCCATGCGTGTACAATGGAAAATGTAAAAACTTATTACCTCGTTACAAAAAGGGTATGTGTACGAAATGCAACGGAAATGCGAAGACTACGCACTACTTTTACGAACACTAGTTACGAACACTATGAAGTTCATAAAAGAAAAAGAGAGTAAATAATTGGAATAAGCGAAATTTTCGATCGTGCATTATATTAAATATGTATATAACAATTTTCTAAGTTGTGATTTCCAATTACCATTCTTTGTATCATGCCTTATATGATGTTCCGTGTGGTTTTCACTTTAACGCTTTCCTTTTAAGAATTGTGTAAAAGATATGCATCGTATGTAATGAAAACAGAAAAAATTACTTGAAAATTTGCTAAGAAAAAAAAAGAAAAAACGGAAATAGATTTTTTTACTCACAAAACTTAAATTACTTTGTATAAATCTTTGGTAATTGGGGATGCCGCTCAGATCCGCGTGGGGGTGAAATATTGATCCGCCATTTGCCCGCGAAACTCTTATAAGTATAATGCGAAAATTATTTACTGCATCGCAATTCTGTCGTCTTTTATATATAAATCGATAAAAAAATTGATTCTATCCTCACATTTACAAGCCCGTGAAGGCTTCTCTTTAATGTCATCGCGCTCATTAACAATGTATGTATTACGCACTAACTATGTGGCAGATTCGTGGGGGAATGATGAATAAGTCATTGCATAAAGGGCGTTAAATGAGTTCCAATTAATGCGGACGTAACTAGCAATAATCACTTCCTCTTAAATATATCATTAAACAAAATTATCATCCACCTAAATCTTCATTAATCTTAAACGTTAATCTTGATATATTAATTTCTTTTAACTGCTAATATTTCAATGACTTCCATTATCCTAATATTTTAAATTACTAATTTTACACTTGTTTTAGTTGACTAATTCTTAATTTAGTAACTAATTTTACATTTGTACGATATAAAGATATAAATGGAAAATAATTAAAGAAAAATTTTTTAGATGAATCACATATATAGAATAATTTATTTACTTTAATATTTAACAATGAAACATATATAACATATAAAAAAACACTATCAATTATGTAACATTTCTCACATGATAATAACTATATTTGAAACAACAGAATTTAAGTGCCTATAGATAGTTTATTTAATATCTGTATGTTATATACACAAACCAATATCTTGAAATTACAATTTAAGTGTAAGATAAACATATTTATTACTACATTATTATAATTTACTCTGCATTCCATTTTGCTCTTTCTGCCTGTTCTCTTCTTACTTCCTCTACATAGGGTGTAAGGTATTCTACATCCTATTTCGTAACAAATAAAATAATTAATTGTTCCAAATACAAAATAATCACAAAAATATTTAACATGAAAATAGATTCTTTGAACCATTAATATTAAGTTACCTCTTCCCATTTAGTCCATTGTTCTTTTGGTAAAATCTTATGTTGAACATCTAACTGTGTGGCTCTGATAATTCGGAAATTACGTTCTTCTACTAAATGAGGTGGTAGTCGCCGTAATGCTTCTAATACATCTTCATCCTCCCACAAAAGGTCATCTTTATATAAACCTAAATTTATATAAAATTAAACATTTAGAATGTACACTTTTATGTAAATTCTATTAAATTATTTAAAGTAGCATTACACATTTCATATTATAAAGTAATAAAATATCTCATCTGAAAGATATATTCATATAATAATTATTACACGAATATATATAATACAAGTAATACATACATAAAAATATAATATATGAATATTTCATACCATACTTATTAAATCCACTAGCATTATATGCCCACTTTTGTAAGTTTGCTATAAAACACGACATACATATAGATATATAATTACATAAGAGTATAACACTTTTCTGATGTACAAAATTTTATAAATTATAAATTTACTCACGATATTTTTGTATTATGTATCTAACCAGACTAGCCATATTAGACCTTTTACGTACTTAATGCTAAATTGCTCACACTTGCAGTTTGCAACTGCTAACGTTCGTGCTTACTCTCTCTACTAAAGTGTATAGTTTATAGTTACTCAGCATCAGTATATCATCTCAATGAATTATCTTAAGTACTTTTAATGTAGTATACAAGTTATCTTATGCTTGTGCAATTGTATAAATTATCATATTTTAGAAAAATTATAATATAAATAAACGTACAGTTGCGAGCTGTATAAAATATCAATTTATTTATCATCATTCAGAGATATATATGTATTTAAAATAAAATGTAAAATTTGGTACATTTGGACGTTTTAAAAAACGTTAAAAATTGATATTTTTATATAAGAAATTTTATGTGTATTATGATAATAATTGATTTCATTTATAAAAGTAAGAAAATATATTTTATTTATGTGGTATAAGACAGATATGGGTACAATCGTATAAACAAGTCCAGACACTTGCTAGGGAAAACCGTCCGTCTTTTGAGTCGAACAAAATCAACATGAAGAACTAAGAAAAATATAATTCTGTGAGACCAGTAGAATGTCTATCTCTGCTTGAGACATTCATAGTATCTCTGTATATGTATGTACGTGTCACGCATGCGCAGAACAAGACCTTTTCTTAGCCTCCATCTTGATTTTTATGGATTCAAAAGAGTTAATGGGGATTATTAATATTTTCGGTATAGAAGTGTTCAGTCCTGTTTATATGATAATCGTCACGGTGGTATACAACAACCGTACTTTTGGTATAGGAGTGTCCAGTCTTGTTCATGTGACCAGTGACATAGTTATGTACACGTGATTTTTACTAGGGGAAAGCATCTATCAAGTGAAGCCGAAAAAGTTAACATGGCGACGGTTTCAGAATCGCTTCACGCATGTGTGACATATACATATACATAGGTATTGTAAACATATCGAGCGAAACGCTTTCTGAAACTGACGCCATATTAATTTTTTGGCTTCACTTGGTGGATGCTTTCATCCATAATACTATAAACTACTTATATAAATCATATGAATTATATAGTAAACTATATGATCTAACTGCTCGGGTCCAGGCTCACGGTCATACAAACATAAACGATTTATATGACTGCTGTGCCTAGACTATCCCAGACTTGTCTTTGATCGTACTAGGAACATTTGAAAACAACCTAGATTTAAATGTAGATGGCAGTGCAATTCGCGAGAGGGACTACTTTTACCAGCGTGCAAGTGCGTTGGATGGTTACTATATAACCGTGAACGGAACTACTTCCAGCGCCTCTTCCTCATAAAGAGTAGAGTTGTGTTCACGTGTGGTTGTGTCTCCTTTTTCTACAAAATAGGTCACACAACCCACCTCCATTCGTGAAATAACTCTTCTATAAAAAAAAAACCCAAAAAAAATATAAAAATTACAAAAATATACACAAAAAAATCGAAAAACCGTAGCTGAAAACCGCGAAACGTAAGTAAAGTGTGGAAAAAAATAGTAATCAATTGCGTTACGAAGAACAACGTGGTCGGAAGAGCGCAAGCCATATTGAAGGAACGAGACATACCAAAAATCAGAGAAATTTTTCAACTTAAGCAGCTGCACGACGAGGGAATAATATTATAATGAATCCGGGAGCTCCAAATTACCCTATGGCCTCACTTTACGTGGGTGACTTGCATAGTGATATCACCGAGGCGATGCTTTTCGAGAAGTTTTCATCGGCTGGGCCCGTACTCTCGATACGCGTCTGTCGTGATATGATTACCCGACGTTCGCTCGGTTACGCTTATGTTAACTTCCAGCAGCCTGCTGATGGTGAGTATGATCATATTTATTTATGTCAATATTTTTTTTACTCGGATATCCTACATTTTTTCAAGATACATCATCCTTTATTACATCATTTGTCCGTGCTTGACACGTGTTTCGAATCATACGATGCCACCATATTGAAACCTACTTCGAACAAAGTAGTAGCAGTTGATTGGATTGAGTCATGCCTTATTTTTTCTAATACTTTTTTTCCGTTTTGGGGAAAGGTTTTGGGATATCGGATATTTTGATACAAATCTGCTAGTCCTAACAATAATAGGTTTCAATATGTGACATTTATTATGTATATATCTACGATCGTAATTTGAATAAAAATTAAAATGATAACGTAATGATTCATTTTGTACCTTAATTTATTAATATGTTTGTATTATTGGAATACTTTATGGATTGTTTGTATATATAATATGTAGATCGTTTGGAATTTTTTACGAAATGATCGGACATTTTTTTAAATTTTTAGTTCACAATTATATAATTAAAAAAAAAAAAAAACAATTTGGTCATTGTTACAGAATTTAATGTAGATTTTTAATAATAATAGCAAATAAATAAGTTTTTGCTCATTTTAGCGGAGCGTGCTCTTGATACCATGAACTTTGACATGATAAAGGGGCGGCCAATTCGTATCATGTGGTCTCAACGTGATCCTTCTCTTCGAAAATCTGGTGTTGGAAATGTCTTTATTAAAAATTTAGATAAAAACATAGACAATAAAGCAATGTATGATACGTTCTCTGCTTTTGGTAATATACTTAGTTGCAAAGTAGCTCAAGATGAATCTGGCGTTTCTAAAGGTTATGGTTTTGTGCATTTTGAAACTGAGGAAGCAGCAAATAAATCCATTGATAGAGTTAATGGCATGTTGCTTAATGGAAAAAAGGTAATATTTTTCTTATTATTTGTTACTTATTTAATCCTTTTTACAATAATCTTCATAGTATCTTTTTAATGTGCAGGTATATGTTGGTAAATTTATACCCCGCAAAGAACGCGAAAAGGAATTAGGAGAGAAAGCTAAGCTTTTCACCAACGTTTATGTAAAGAATTTTGGGGAAGATATGACAGACGACAAACTTAAAGAAATGTTTGAAAAATATGGGACCATCACCAGTCATAAAGTAATGATTAAAGATGACGGAAAATCTCGAGGTTTCGGTTTTGTTGCTTTTGAGGATCCTGACGCAGCTGAACAAGCTGTACTTGAATTAAATGGAAAAGAGGTCGCTGAAGGAAAGTGTATGTACGTCGGACGGGCGCAAAAAAAGGCAGAGCGTCAGCAAGAACTTAAGAGGAAGTTTGAACAATTAAAACTAGAACGTTTAAATCGTTATCAAGGTGTAAATCTATACGTAAAGAATTTGGACGATAGTATAGATGACGAGCGGTTGCGCAAAGAATTTGCACCATTTGGAACAATTACCTCTGCTAAAGTTATGATGGAAGAAGGACGCAGCAAAGGCTTTGGATTTGTCTGTTTTTCTGCTCCTGAAGAAGCTACGAAAGCTGTAACGGAGATGAACGGTCGCATAATAGTTACTAAACCATTATATGTTGCTCTGGCTCAGCGTAAAGAAGATCGTAAAGCACATCTTGCTTCGCAATACATGCAACGTTTAGCAAACATGCGGATGCAGCAAATGGGTCAAATTTTTCAGCCTGGTGGTGCCGGAAATTATTTCGTTCCCACTATTCCACAGCCGCAAAGATTCTATGGACCTGCACAGATGGCCCAAATTCGTACAACTCCTCGTTGGCCAGCGCAACCTAATCAAGTACGACCCAATGCACAAACTGGAAGTTCAGGTTTCGCTACGATGCAAGGTCCATTTAGGGCTGCACCGCGTGCTCCTACTGCACAACCTGGTGCTATGCGAAGTACTTTGTCTGCTCGACCTATCACAGGTAATGAAGGTTAAATTTTTATAAAATTTATTTTCGAAATTTCAATTGTAAAAATTTCAACTTATTTTATTTGTTCTTTTAGGTCAACAAACGGTTGGTGGTGCAAATATGCAAAATCGTTCCATGGCTGGTCCAGCAGTGGGAGTTTCAGCTCAAAGCCGTCCGTCAAATTACAAATACACTTCAAACATGCGTAATCCTCCACAAGCAATGGCAATTCCTACTCCTACTCCTGTTCAGCAAGCTGTTCATATTCAAGGTCAAGAACCACTAACTGCCTCAATGTTGGCAGCTGCTCCACCGCAAGAGCAGAAACAAATGTTGGGAGAGCGTCTCTTCCCATTGATTCAATGTATGTATCCGCAACTTACTGGGAAGATCACTGGGATGTTGTTGGAGATCGACAACTCAGAGCTCCTGCACATGTTGGAGCATAATGAATCGCTGAAAGCCAAGGTTGAAGAGGCCGTAGCTGTATTGCAAGCTCATCAGGCCAAACAGGCTGTGGCTTCTAAAAAAGAGTAAACATCTTAATTAAGGTATTATTTTATTCTTCTTTAATCGTTCGTAACAATGTTCAGTTTTTCTTACTCATTCTGCGATTATCCTTGGTTTAATCAAATTTTTTCTGAAGCTTTATGGTGGCTTAAGGATTATTACATGCAAGAATGACAGGAACAAATTGTTATTCAAAACTAATAATTGGTCATGAAAGGGTTTTTCATCAAGTTTTATGATAATAAATTTTCCTTTAAAAGTATCAAATGAGTTCATTCTTTCCCTGATCCTTATTTTGATTTAAATGTTTTTTTTTATTATTATTAAGATATTTGTATTCTTACTTTCATATAACACATGTAATGAAAGTATAGAAAATAAATTATTTGAAGAGTTTGAACTGTAATTTGGCCTTTATTGATTACATTGATTAGAACTATATGTTGATATTTGTTCCCTTTTCTTTTTGTAATAAACTGGTATAAAGTATCAAATAGTTTAATAACACAATTTAAGAAATGTGCGTTTTTATTAACCTATACTTTGTATGCAAATAAATTTAAAACTATCGGGATAACTTATTTTATAAATCATTCTTTGTCAGAAATTGTATAAGTTATGAATAAATAAAATATATAAATATGAACATTTGTTTTGAGTGAAATTATTTTATTATCCACGTTATTTTGGCACACATGTTTTAACATTAACAATTAATGATAACTTATCGATATCTGGGATTATGTGTTGATATTAATCAAATAGCAGTAAGTATTTCCTAAATTATATATTTTTAAACTTCAATTATCTTTATAAAAATTACACAAAGTGCGATCAGTGATCTTGTTAATTAAGTGTAATAAGTAAGAACATAAAAGAGACAGGAACTTATATTTATATCTGTAAAATTCGTACGAATTATTGAAATATAAATAAAAATAATTAGTAGACTGTAGATTTTTCCGCATTTATAAAAAGTGTAATATTTAATAAAATGCACATAATGTACAAAAATATCCAAAGTAATAGTATTTATTACAATATTCAGTGAATGAAATAAATTTCTACTTAGATTCCACTTGTTTAATTAGATTTGTAAGAATATTAATTTGTATAAAAATCTGCAGTCTAATAATGAGAATATAATGCTGTAATAACTGATAGTAGTATGTATAGTGATCATAAGAAATGCTTATTACATACAGTGTGTCTCACGAACTTTCTTCACCTGAGATATTTCTTTTATGAGTAAAACGAAGAAATTATCTGAAGAAAAAATAAAAAAACAATCGTATTTTTTAAACTCAATTTTTTTCAAAACGAGGTGTCAGACAAAAAAATCTATTCTAGATACAATTTCTAATCGGTTGACCACGTTATGCGGGACACGCTGTATAATAAAATTTAATATACTTTCAAACTATTTTTTCATTTATTATCAAATCCAAATTTAAGCCGGCATTATTCAATTATTTCAAATAATAAATTATTCTAATTATTTTATTACGTTCATTGTAGAAACTTTTTTCATGTCGCAAGATTATTTGCAATTAATCTGCTAATTACAAGAAATTATAAGCAAATATGTTGTTGGTACAGGCTTTTGACGAGACCTACACGCAGTATGTGTTTCTATACTTTTTAATTAAATATATGTTTGGCCCTTGGGTGTTTCTGGTCGTTGAATATTTTTTTTTAATTACGATGGTGAGTTTAGTGCCTTTTGTCTCAAAAGTCCTGTACCTTCGTATTTGTATACTATTGTCAAGGAGATATACCTAGGTATTTTGTACTAAGTTTCACGATAACTTTTCCCATTTAAAAATTACATAACTTGTTTTTTTATTCAATATCTTTAAATTTTTGAGAGAAGAGATTCATTATAAATAAATAAATATATATATGTACTAAATATTTTTTATTCGAATAACACATACAACAATAACCTATATGTGTGAGGACTTCGTGGCCCCCGCGGGTTCTTGGACCACAGATTAAGAATCGATGGTCTAGAGTAATGTTGGCAATCTTAAATAATAATATCGATTGTCTGAACGCTTCTTCAAGTTGTTTTAGGAAATACAATGTTGCTAATTGCTGATCCATAAAAAGATCCAAATTTCTTCAATTTAGTTACGTAGCTAAGTTCTTCAAGTTAATTATTTGCATTCATAGAGATAGAACCAAAATTCTTCAATAATATAAATAGCCTTGCATCTATTGACTTTTACGACGTACTACAAAGAACAGACAACAGAGAAAGTATCCTTTCCCCCATTTCAGATCAGCGTTACTAAAAATATAGAACATCTGTTTTACTTCAAGAGTAGCTTGTTTTTATTGAAATCCGTAAAGTACTCCGTAAAGCATGGTCATTTCGTAAACCTTATATATAATAAGCGTATTATAAACGCATGCTGATATCTGGTCTGTATCTGTCCGAAAAGGTTCGAAATACGCTAGCAAAGAAGAGGGCATAGTTTACATTCTCAAGTAACTTCGCTATCTCTTCCTAGAACCAGAGATAAAGAAACCGAGGCAATCGCTGCGAGCGTTCGAAGCTTCGCATTTGCAGACGTTGCAAGTGGGTCCGTTGGCCCACACACTAAGCGGGTGAGGACTTAATTTATGGCACCCTTAAGTGTTGACGCTTTCTCTATCCACAAGGTGACGAAGGCCAGGCATCCATCCTAGGTGTTCGAACTTCACATTTTCTTACATTTTCAGACAGAAAATTTTTTTTTTATTTGATAGACTATTTACAATCAATTCTCATTGAGAATTATAAGTAAATTATTTTGGCGTGGTACTGTAACTTAGATCATAAGAGTTCATAATATGTTTGATTCTAGTTGAATCTAATGCTATCTAAATGATAGAAAATGATAATTGATAATTATTATCAGTTAAAAAGATTAACTGCGATACTAAAGAAAAGTAGGATGAAATTTCACCAGCTTATACGTAAAAGTATCAAAGAAATATATATGGTGTACATAATATCTCGTGAAAGTTTAATTCTTTAAAATATTCTTTTCATAGTATTACGTCTCTGTATATGAGAATTAAGTTATTATTAAAAGATTACTTAAAATTGTTTCAAGATGAAGAAGACTCACTTTTTTTATTATGATAATGAGTAATAGCGATTAGATTTCATTTAAAAGTATGATTAGTTAGTTGAGTTAGAGCAGTTTCGATTTTTTTATATTGAGTAGATCTAATGTATAAGAATTCCTATTAAGCTTAAATATTATTATAATTAGTTTCAAATGCATGGTATATTTATAGAACAATTAAATTTGCTTAAAACTACGTTTGAACGTTATTGAAAGTTCTTAAAATAATTACTTAATATTATGCATTATTATTAATGTTATATGATTATTATTAATAATTTATCGTTTGCAACGCACATATAAATTTTAGTAACAATTAGAAGCATATAATAGAAAATTATGACTTCTTAAATATACCGCTACTTAAACCTGGCTGATGATTGGTTCATTACCTAGAAATGGAGGGGGCAGAGGAAGAGTCTGATTGGATGAATGAAGCATTTCGCGTTCAACTTCAACAAATAATATGCTGGATAGTTCTCTGCGGAGATGTAATAGAGTTTGGAAATCGGTTTTCACGAATAGTGAGGAGAAGGCAATGTTCGAGATAGAATCAGTCGAGCTATTGTCAAATTATGATATATTTGTATAAGAAGTGATAAAGTTTAGTGGAGTTACAAGAGAAGTTTATAATATATTATATATGTGCGACATTTGAAGAGAAATAAGGTACCTTTGATTTTTATGCATGTATAACGGTGGCCTAATTTTTTTTCTTGAAGTATTCTCCCAGTGTTCAGATAATTTTGAAATTTCAATAAATTAAAGATTGTTATATATTACTAATTTATACTTTGATTAATATGAGAATGATAATACCTACCGAAAATATGTGAATTGCCTATAATTTGATATGCAGCTGTTGCCACTGCTTTTTTACATTCGATTTTGTGTACTCGTTACATGTCATCAGGAATTATGATTGGTTTATCTTTTCATATGACGTCAAAGTAACGACGTATTTAGTTTTGCAAAATAAGTGTACATAATATTTATATCGTTTGTCAAATTTATTGCAGTTAGTAAGCGTATAGTTAGATAATATTACTATGGTACAATTACGTAGTTTAAACTATTACATTAGCTCTTGTACTGTGACTTCGATGTATATGTATAGGGAGTGTACATGGTTTTAATTAAAAACGATATTAAAACTAAATGTTGTATATATCAATATATGTATAAAATTTCGCAGTAAAATTTTATGAAGTATGTGAATTAATTTTGTCATGAGAATTTTATGGTAGAATGTAAATATTTGGAAGCGAAAATGTTTTTTTTATAATGTGTCAAATGTATTACATCGTATTTCAAATAATTAGTAAGTATCTATCCTTTGTTAACAACAATATGTATTGACAATTTTGCGTGTTTCACCAATTTTTACACTACCGATCTGATCGCCATTTGCCGGCATTATCCGAGATCTCAATTATAAGTCAGAAATACTAATTATTGTATATTTCCAATCCTTTGTTTCATTCTCGCATCAGTGTACGATATAATTTTAAAATATATAACAGAAGTAAGTTGTTAAAAAGAAACTACATAATATTTATTGTATTTTATCTCGCTTAACATTTCCCAAGATGCAATTCTCATAACTTGATTGTAATACTTTTTGTCAAAGCATAACATTTTTCGTTAAGCATATGTAAAATATTGAAGAATAATAAAATAATCGAACATAAAAATTGTTTGAAAAACATTTTACACAATTACTATTTGTATTTATATTATAAAAAATATTTATATTATTACAATAAGATTTATATTTTACAAATATCTATAAATGTTTTTTGTATGATTTTATTTTAAAGTGGTTAATAAATAAACAGTATTTACATTATATTATAAATAAACATTAACCCATTAATGTTGTTCTAGTAAATTAATATAATTTTTTTTATAAGTACTAAGCATTTAATTAGTAATTATATCATTTAAACATTATTATTCAGAATGTACTTTGTTAAAAATTATGTATCAAGTCATTTATCTGATGTTTAAATGTTTTCAGAATTTTACTTTGTAAATATAATTTATATACACATTTATTAACATTTTTAAATATACAAAAAAGCAATAATGGAAAGAGAAGAAGTAATAAAAAATGTACGTGCATGTCTCATATCTTCAAAAGGTGGAGTCAAGATGGATGATCTAAATAGTAAGTTCTTTCTTTTAAGGATCTTTTTTTATTACTATTTAATCTTATTATAATTTACTTAAATTTTTATAATATTCATTTAGAATGTTTATGTTGCTATAAACCATACATATATTAACTAAAGTAAATAAAAATTAACAATTTTACATTGTATGTTTATAATGCAGCTGTAAAAAATATTTATATTAACACTTTTTGCAGAAGATTATAGATTGCTCATTGATGAAAATATACCATTTCGAAAGTTAGGGTATCAATCTTTGGTTGCCTTTTTACGTACTGTCCCTAGTGTTAAAATTACTGAAAAAGGAAAAGATTGTTTTGTGGAGGCTGTACCTACTGGAGAATCTGCACATATTACAAAGTTAATTGCTCGACAAAAGACAGCAACTAAAAAATATAATAAAATGGTAAGTCTGTTGTTCACCTATACTGTTCTATATAATTTTATTGTATATTACATTATCGTTAATGTTGTATTGCTTTAGGTGAATACCAAAAGACCAACACCATTTCGTAAGCCTATGATGACAAGAAATTTTGGCAATATAAGAAGTTTTAATAATAATTTGTATTCACAAATGAGTGGAAAGTAAGTGTAGAATGCATCATCTATGTTTCATTTCTTTATGTCCTAAATATTACATATAAAAAATAATTAGAAAATAATCTTTCACAAATAATTTTTTTTTATACTTTTGAAACGTTGTATTAGTATATAAATTTTAAGAGATATTCAAAACTGTATATGGAATATATATATATTTTGTGTATGTGTGTGTGTGTGTGTGTGTGTGTGTGTACAATTTTGAACATTTGTTATTTTAGACAAAATATGCATTTTTCTGCAATGTCAACCAAAATTACTATTCATCAAAATAGTGAGAAACCCAGATATATACAATCTAATTGTGGTATACCACCAAGTTCTCCTAGTAAAGTAAGTAATATATACCTGATGAAATTACATATTTTGGTACTGAAGGAGAGAAATTTATTTTAATTTTTAGAGACTGAAAGATAGACAAGTGAATTCTGTTTTATCAACAAACCAAAGTATTAACAAGTCTAAAGATGAGACACAAATAAAGAACAATCTAAGGACAGTAACATCTGTGATAAGTCAACATTCAAAGAATGCTAATATCAATGTGGAAATGCTTCCTAAAAAAATTTCAAGTCCAAACGAGAGACTTAAAGTAAATCCTCATATTCCTTCATTGATGGATATACGCACCAACATTTCAACACTGCCTCAATCACCTGAAGTGTTGTCACCTTTCTCACCTGGGCAAGTTTTAGCAGATAGTAAAATGAAAGTTCAACAATCAATAAAATTACCTGTAAGTATTTATTAATTACTAAATTATACAATATATGATTAATAAGTTATATTTGTAGACAGCATTAGCTAATGCTAGAAAAATTGTGCCAAAATTACAACCTACTGATCCGAGAGAAGAATTGAAACGAAGAGCTAGTGTATTAAATCTTCCAGAACCTGTGTATCAAATCTGTCCTACAACAATTAAAAATACTAAGGAACCAGCTGTGTTTGCACAAGTTAAGGTTTGTGAAACTGTTTTGATATTTTTCTGATAGAAATTATTCATATATTGAAGTATAAATTAACGACAATAAGAAATAGTAATTTATAGCAGATATAAAACATTAAAAATATATTTCTAGATTGGTCCTCACGGATATTCAAGTTATCCGGAACAAGCACATACTGAGGACGAGGCACAAAAACTTGCGGCGAAATTTGCCTTGCTTGATCTAACCGAAAAATATGGTTCATCTTCCTGTTTTAATGAAACTAAAGACAAAAGCATAATAAAAGAACGAGTTTTGTCCATAATAGATGCTCATCCAAATGGTATCTTTATGCATCAGATACCCATGTATTATAAACAACAGTACGAGGAAATTTTACCTGGAAATTGGGAAAAAGTTATTGAGACGAGCTCAGAAATTGTTTTAGAAAAGGGTGTAGATAATTCGGTAATTCTACGTCGGTTTACCTCGTCGGATTTACGTGAAAAGGTAAAATAACGTGTTTTGTAAGCTATAGGCTGTTTTATGTATGTATATGAAAGAAATACAATTATTATTTAATATATATATTTTTAGATACGAAATACAATATCATTAAAGACAGATAAAATACAACTGCATCCAATTGGTCCTGTTGCACCTGGGCAATTGCAATTACCAGAAGAAGAATTTTGGATTGTGTCTGTTACATACGTTATAAGTACTGTTGAAATATGGGCTAGAATTGTAGGAGATGCATATAGTGTAAGTTGAAAAGTTTTTTTATATATAATCTTTTTTTATAATTATTATTTATATTTACTTACATGATTTTTATGTAGGATGAATTTGACATTATGACCACCGAAATGAGTAAACATTACAGTAATATCCAACAATCTCTAAAAGCACCACTTATTGAAATTGGAAATTACTATGTTGTGTTTGAAGATGAATCATGGCACAGAGTTCGTTGTGTAGATTTTAATATCACAACTGGAATGGTTACAGTTTCATTTATCGATCATGGTGATGAGGATATTTACCATTATAGTAGATTACAAATATTGGATAAAAAGTTTTGTGTGCTTCCTGCTCAGGTATGATATTGATCAATCAATGATGAATCGCTCTGATGCAACAATATAATGCCATTTTTATGAAGATACAAACTTTATAATATTATCAAAAATATTTGTAAACAATTGTATTAAATTATATATAGGCATTAAGGCTGTGTCTTTATGGTTTGGAAGATTTCAATGACTGTGATAGCACTGTGATAGCAATTGAAAAATGTTTGCTTGACCGTGCTTTATATGTTGAAGTACGAAATCGCAAGAAAGATCAGAATGATCTCTCTGCGACAGTTGTGTTTTATGATACGCATGGACCAGATGACATTAATTTGAATTTAGAATTGTTTAAACAAATCTCACAAAACGTATTAGTTGCTCCTAAATTAGACGTGGTAAGTATTTGTTTGTATTCCAGAAGATGTTCTTGAACTTTCGACAAAAAATAATGTTTTTTTATTATTTATAGGAGGGACAAGTATCAGAAGTATTTATTTCTCATGTAGAACAAAATGGTGATGTTTATGTACAAGTGCAGTCTGAAAGTATGAAACTTTTGGTTAATTTATTAAATCGATTAATATGTACTGGACTAAACACAGAAGATCTAGAGAGTTGCATTGTAACCACAGTTGATTCTAGTAAAACATACTTTGTGTCAGTAAATAATAATTGGTACAGGGGGAAAATCGTAAGTGACAGCTTTTACAATCAATTAAGAGCATTTTTAATTGATTTTGGTAAGACTGTCACTATAACAAAAAGCAATCTTCTTTCTTTAGAAACATTATCTCAAGTTTTAGCAAATTATCCTCCTCAGGTAAGATTTTAATTTGGATATTTAATAAAAATTTAAAAATCTAATATATTAGAACAAATTTTAACGATGCATTCATAATAATAGGCATTGAAGGTACATCTTCATAACATTGGTAAATCAATGTTCAATGAAAAGATGGTTGCGAAACTTGCAGAACTTGCACCAAAAGGTGAACCACTTATTGTAAAAGTTGTATCATCTATAAAGGGGACACCAGTTGTGGAATTATTTAAAAGAATTCAACCAAGTAATATGCTTGTTTCTGTCAATAACACCTTGGCTCTTGAAGAGGAAATTACGAAGTATAGTATATAAAATTATTGATAAATATTATTACGAATAAGAAAATAATAAGCAATTGCTATTTTTATTATATTTGCAGAACACATGGGGATGGTAACAATAATATAAAACCAAGGAAACGCATCGAACGTATGAATTCTAAATTCGCAGGAAGTGAAGACGATGACGTTGTAAAGTCTTTAAAACCACCAAAAATTTCAGGCATTGGCGAATATTTTGATGTTCATGTAACAATGGCTGCCCATCCCGGAAATTTTACTGTTCAACCATTTGACGATAAACGTTCATTAGAGGTAAATGTAATTTTTTATCCATTTTGTTACGTATAAAATATGTATTACAATTATATATATGTATAATTATATATTATTATGTATAATTACACTGTATTATTTTATAATTATATAATTATATTATATAAAAAAATATATATTTCATATAAATTAAATGTATATATTTTTATAATTTTAGTCAATGATGATTCAATTACAAGAAGCTTGTCAAGTATACAAAGGTCCAACTCCAACCCCAGAATCAGTAAAAGAAGGCAAACTTTATGCAGCTCAACACATTGACAGTCACTGGTATAGGTATAAATAAAAAGTGATCTATAAATACATATTTTAAGTCTGAACTTTACATTATGGAGTTTTTTTTATTTACTTTTTATTTTATTTTATTTATTTATTTTTTTATTTTTATATATGGAGTTTATTGACATTAATTAATAATTTCTATTTATTCTCAATTATTTTTAAGGGTATGTATTTCAAGTATCATTAAAGAAAATATGGTTAGCGTTTACTTCTGCGATTTCGGAGATGTATCAGTACTACCATTAAATAAATTACAACCTTTGAAAAGTGAATTCTTAGAACTACCGTATCAAGCTATTAAAGCAAGACTTGCTGGTACGTAATTGTTTTTTCTTCCAGTTTTAATCTGTTTTCAAGATGCAGAGTTTTATTTTGTAAATTTTGTTATTAATTTAAACAGGTATACGACCGATTAACGTTGACTGGTCTGTTGAAGATAGTTTAAGGTTTCAAGAATTAGTCGTGGATAAAAATTTTGTATCAATAGTTTACGAATCTAAGTCTGATGGATTTTCCCCGGCCGATACTATATTGGGTTTAAAATTGATAGATGTTAATACAGCTGAAGATATATACATCGATCAACTTTTAATTGAGGAAGGTCGAGCTACATTAAATGATTAAAGCGATATATACTTGGATACAGTTGATACAAAATAGGAGTATCATAGTGAACACTAATGGTTAAATTAGTTTTGACAACTTCGGCATGGAATACATGTATTTGTTTCCTACGCAAATGTTAAGTGATATCTTTGTACAGTTTTACTGTTTTACGCTCGAGAATTTAGTTGTTTGTATATAAAAATAATATTTCTATTTAATAGTATATGCAAAACCCATAGCATCGTTAACTGTCCCAGATAGAAGTAATGAAAATATAATGGAAATTGTATGAATGTATATACACATACACTAAACGTGTATATACGTAATACGTGTATATGTACATTATACATATACATACATTATCTATGTCTACATCTATAATTATGTCTTTGAAAAGTTATAGCTTTTTATTTTTCAAGAAAATAATAATTTATTGAACTAACTTTTAAACATTATATATGCACATTCTTATAGAGTATTTTATATATTTTTGTTATAATAGTCTATGTTTTTAAGATTCTTTATTTTTTCAAACTTCTTAAATTTGATTTTTGTTCTATATTAACAAATTTGGCTGTGTCATATAAAAGACAACAAAACTGTGACAAAAACTATGACAAAAACTGTGACAAAAACTGTGACAAAAATGTTTTGACAGAAATTAAAAGCATTCCATTTTTTTTACTTCCAATACATTGGTTATTCTTCATCTTTTTTTTAATTATTTGTGTTAAGGTATTAAACACCCTAGGGTAACATGCTATCCTCGAATGATTGCAAGCTATTGTTTGTGTTTTATATGTGATAAATACTTTGTTGTTTATTTTTTTTTCTATTATAACATGCTTTCAATTTTGTTATTGACTTGTCAATTTAAATTGTTAACATAATCTAACTATATATAATTTAAGAATATTATAATATGTCCTATATGTTTTAATTGTTTTTGGTTAACAGAAGAAAGGTAAATTTATTTTTTGCAGTGTATACTACAAATTTATTTTGTCTTAGATAATTATTTCTTTACTTCAGTATTCAATTAGATTAGATATATATGCGATATATTAGTAAAACATGATATTATATATTTATGCATATATATATACAAATATATATTTGCGAATATTGCTTTATGAAGAATATTTTTTTTTTGTTAATGTAGTAAGATACAATATTATAACTTAATGTTACGTTGCGGTAAAATATTATTTTTGATAATAATAACTCGATGAAAGGTGCCAATAAATACTAACGTTTCCATAAATGTAAGGATTTTTATTTCAAAAACCTCCTGTGTTAATATCAATATAGTATGATATATTAGTAATAAATATATATCAAAATGTGTTTTATTTGATGAATATTTAATACGAATAGATATATTTAATAATTCCAGAACGTATAAATGGATAAAATGTCTTATTTGTTTTTACGTGTGTTGTTACGTTTAGCTTTTATTGATTGGTATGAATAACGCGTATTTGTATAATGAATCGCGTGTGTTAGAAAGCGCACGCGTTATGCCAATAATCATCGATCATTACGCTTATCACGCGTCCATGATTTACGAAAATCAACTTTTGTAATCCTTATGTGACGTAATATGAATCGTATTTATTTCATATAAATATATTATTATTATTTATTTTAGTCCGTGCCTCTTGGCTTTGGACGAAATTTCGATTTTTACAACACATTATTGCACTTAGCATATTTTTACCTCTAATCTAAAACTAATGCTTACAATCTATATATAAATATATAGATATTGTATATATTATTTATATGATATTTTTTATCAACCGTAAAATATTCAATCAATAAATTAATTTTTAGAAATTAGTATTAGTTAATAACTACTATTAGTAATTTTTAATAATTAGTATTAAATTAGAATCTATTTAATTTATAATTTAATTTATTATGATTATAATTTAAATGACAGTAAGCTATAACTATTTTTATAATGCTAACCTTAGTTAATCCATGAGGTTTATCAATTAAAAATTACTTTATAGTTCAATATATATTTATAATTCAACATCAGATGATTTAATGGATGCATATCTAAATTTATTCTAATTGCACTGTTAACTTCTATTAGATTCTCAACAAATTTACTTCTGAAAATTTCTCTTATTTATATGATATATTTTGTCTTGAAATTGGAACCCGTTCTAAAAATTGTACTAATTCTTTTTCTAACTTTGTCTGTTATTAATATATCGATAACATTTAATAATTGTACGAGATCAATTAATAGAAATTACTTGATTAGTTATATTTAATAATAATTAATAAAATTGTTACAATTTCATAAATAATACATAATGTATTATGAATATAAATACGAAATAAGTTACATATCTTGGAGAAAATACAAAATATATGCATAATATATAAAATAAATATAAAGGTTAACATTTTTTAACTTGGTTCCGTTTTATTATCAATCTGACATGTAACATACATAACAAATAGCGTTAATTATAAGTCGATAGAACATAAGTTAGTGAAGTGATTGAGTTATATATTTCGACACGAATATAATATAAATATTATGCTGGGAGATATGTCTTATCCCGATAATAATAAATAATAACAGTAAGTTATCAATTTTCTATAATAATATATATATTTGCATAAACACTGTATATCGTTTCTATAACACCCCTTCTTTTTTCGTTGCATATTAGAGGGGATGAAGTAAGGTATCTGACGTCAAGAGAGCCATCGCGCGGTGACAAGCTCACGTTACACTCACTCGTTTGAAGATCAGGTACCGACTCGGTGACCGATTTCGCTCGTGGAAGCGCGGGTTTTATCGTTGGCGGATGCCCCCTCGCGATTTTCGACACTCGTCACCAGTTTCGTTCGCGGACGGCAGCCTTGATGCTGGAACGAAGCAATCGTACGGAATTCCTTGCTTGTTCTTCTCAATTGGACTAGACTGGAGCCGACAGGTAGCGTAAAAACAAAATTCGAACATTTCGCTCATTGGAATTATATCACTTTTTTTTACCATTTCAGCGTTCTCTCTTCTTAATCGTTCTTTTTTAAATTACTAACCTCGTCGGTATACGTGAATTCTTTACTCAAGTACCATAGCATTAAATCGTGAATTTCCTTCGACTCGACGAATTCTTGAGTATATTATTATTTGTTATTATTATTCATAATCCTTGCCTTTTGGCTTAGGATAGCTTTCGGTTTACATTCCCTCTTACTTTCCTTATCTCTTAGATATATTTCGTAAATCTCGAATTCTTGAGTATACACGTATACTCATAATAAATAGATTATTGAGTATATTATTTAAAAATGCTTTTCAGTAATTCTAGGATGCCTGTTCATTGATATTTAGGTATAAAAATAAGCTCGATCGCGTTCCGATGTTATGGAGCATTTTTCACGGAAACCGAGGGGGACTTGCTATAATACGGTATTTTTATATGTACATTACCTTGCATAAGTATTTGGACACTACCAAATTATCACAGATATGTAAAGTATGCTTCAAGTGCTACTCTGATCTAATTTTCACTTTTCATTCTATCTCAATAAAAATAAAACAACAATAATCGAAGGCGAATGAAAATAAGTTCTGCAGGGCAGTTATACTTCAGCTAAGTGATTTTAAACGTGTCTTTTCAATGTTGTTCCTTGCCACGTTTTATATAAAAGTTATTTACAAATAAACAATGATAGATCTGACAAAATAATGATAAATAATAAATCTATTATATAGATTTTATGAAGTGTCAACTATACATTGTAGATAAATACGAACCTTGAGTAACGTAGCTAATTCTTTGTTCCAGTTTAAATTTAGCAGACCATTTGATCGCAGTTATTGCAAGAAGCGTAGAGTTAACAGTAAGGGAACATTCTGCTATTATAACGTTGAAAATATAATAAAAATATCGACTCTTTGATCGGATTGCACCAGCTGTCCAGATATTTATATATGGTAGTGTATAAGTATGATAACATTATTTTTGACAAACTTTATCGTACAAACGATCATTCGATTTACGAATTAGAACGATAACATGCTTTAAGACACAACGAGATAGAAGGGAGAACAGTTGACTCTGTTACACACTGTACACGATACTCAATTAGGATAAAGAATACACGCAATGAGAATAAAACTGAACTGGTAGGAAAACGAAAAATTTTGATCGTGCATTCGCGGCGGAGAGTATCTTCTGTTTCCGGCTACGTCTTCCGGAAACCCGTCAGCGCGGTCGTGCTGGGTAATTTGAACGAGGTTTAACACCAAAAAGAAAAAAAATGTACCGGTGCTCTGCTCAGTAAACAAAAATCGACGAGCAAAGCAAAGATAACGTCTCCACAATAAGTGTTCGCGATTCGATAAGATTGTTCTCCTTGGTCTCTGGTAAAAAAGAAAGTTCTTTGAACCAACGCCGGGCGGGACATTAGAGAAATTGGCTTCCTTTCTTAACAAGTTCTGGTTTAAGGTGTGTGAAAATGCCGGATACTAAGGCAATTGCACAGCTGACAATCACAACGTGAGCGGTTGTTCGTTTCGCGGATCATCCGGGGGATAATGATTACAGAACAGACCTGGAGCATGATGCTGGACAGTGATGTCGCGGGCATCAATGAGTAAGTATTCACCTATGCCGATTTCTATTTTCTTTCTTTTACACGCGACAAACAAAAGAAAAAAAAAAAGAAAAGAAAACAGAAACGAAACTAGAATGAAAAGAAAATATGTACCGTGCAAGAAAGACTTTCAATTGTTTCTTTGTTTAATGCGACACATCATTAACACAATAACACTGTTCGGTAAGTTCCACATTTTGCAGGTGTATCGGCGAGATTTTTTGTGTCTTTTTTCCAATAGTGTAACACACCTTTCGACGTGCTTACACATGCACACACTTGATACTATTTTTCACGAGGACACGATGTTCCTTATTCTTCCTTTTTTTTTGTTTTGATCGCCTGTATGCGGTGGTTTTAATGATACCTGCGATGATGGATCATGATGTACGTGCAAGAATTCACGTGTCTGGATCGATAGTGCTGCGTATTTAAAAATATGTGTGCACTTATTATGATGTATCGTCCATACGTGCTTTGAGGAAACACTATTCTTCGGGTCGTGAGACACGTTTTACGATATATGAATGTTAGTACTAAATATTGTTTTGTATAACATCTTCTATGCGAAGATCGTTTCAGAGAACTTTTTCTGTTTCCACGTATGAAAGAAAAATGATGGAATCAGTTTGGATTTTGTTTTTATACGTATTTTTTTCTTAACTTTATAATTTATGCTTTACACGTGCGACTAATAATTTCAGATCATTTACAGTTCTATTGAAATTTTGAGAATTTGATAATTATCAAAATAATTTCAAAAAGAAGATTTATTTTCTATTTATAAGGAAAAAGATTCTTATTCTTTCATCTTTTGCTATTATTTAATTTGCCCTAAAGCTACCTTCGACTTATTAATATTAAAAGAGTAATTTCTGATCTTTTATTCTTTACTTAACTAATGGCTCCTATTACTTTTTTAGTTATTTATTTATTTTGATTTGTTTTCTTTTTAGTTTTGAACTCGAACATGCATGCACGAGATTCCATTATTTATAAGACACGAAGGATATCTATGTGTGTGAAGGATTAAATTGCACTTTGGATGAATATACATAATTCAAAGCCAGCAACTTTTTGTTATGTACAGAATATCACAATGAAGAAATGTGAAATTATTTTGAACAAAGCTCATTTCGAAGAGAGAGGTTTAATTCAGATATTAGAAATGTAGTCCGTATTTACGGAATTATTATTTTTTATTATCTGTCGGTAATATTTTCCAATCAATAACAATAAACTCATTTTTCATTTTGCGAAGGTCCTTTCATAAAATATTGATTTTTAGAGACAAATTGTTTACATATAAAACAACAAGTATTAATACAAAAAGACAATTGATGTATTATATAATGTAAAAATATTGAACATAACATTAATGATCATGTAAAAATATTTGTTAACAACAAAAGTTGTTTACCTACTTATCGTGACCTGCATAAATGTTTTGCAACTACTTTGTTTATACACGGCTCAATATAATTAGGAGATCGTGTACACTTTGTAAAGTATTCAATTTTTTTCATAGCTACGTAAAATATAAATTCGTATACTTGCATATTTATTTTATAGCAATTTGTAAAATTTTCGAGGTACGCAAATAGTATTTTTGTATTATATCTGCAGATGTTCCTTATTAATTTTTACATTAATTATTATTTATTATATTAAATCCTACATACTTTAACGACGAATTTGGTAAATCTTTACCTAAAGTAAATGGAAATTTCTAACGTAAGGAATTTAATAATTTAAAATATAATATTCCATTTATTTTTAACATTTTATCTATTTTCCAAACTTATTTGGAAAAGAGCAGCTGTTAAGAATACGATCTTCTAATTACTTTGTGCAATGTACAAAAATGTATACATACGCAATGTGCATTTGGTATGTATTCGTGTGTCAACTTCCTAGATGTCCTAGATGTTCTCGCAAGTATTGCTCGTCTGAGAAAATTAATTTCAGATACTTTTTGACATCGATAGGTTGAGTATTTCCCCGAGGAAACAATTATGGATCAAGGCTGTGAAGAAACTAACTTCCGAGAGGCTGGGGAGGGAAGGATTGGCGGCCTGGGAGGACCGGAAATCCAACAACGATCCGGAAGTTCCAGACATCAATGAAACAACCGATCCAACCGAGGATGCGGACATTTCTACCGACCCGGACGTGGCTCTTGCTGATCAGCCTGTTGATGCAGAATCTCAAGCGCAGCGAGGTTCGATTATATTTAATATTAATATAATTAATATAATCGAAGGGCTCGTAACAATATCAGCTAATGGTGCATTCTAGTTATCAGAAGCTACACTCACAATATTATGAAATCGATATTGTAATATATGATCTACGGTTTCGTGTAACACATGCGATATGTTCATAAAAAGTTTCTACGAGTGTTCAAACACTTTCGTGAATCACTGTATGTCTTGATTTAACTTCCTCATTTAATTAGATATAATTCTTTTATGATACATTTACAAATGCGCTCATAGAAACCATGTAATGTGATGAGCATTTTGTTTAAAACTGTTGAAACGGTCTTTTTTATCTCCTGGGAAAAGACAAACATGGACAAAGGAGATATTTCTTAATTTTATTACAAATTTCTCCCGTGTCTTGATCGTCTGGCGAATTATTTAACATGCCACTGTTATTCACACACATGTTATTAATTTATCTGTGCAATACAGCCTTCGGCTATAAATACGAGTGGATATTTTCAGATGTTTTCAAGAAAGGCGTACTCTATAAGGGAATATTTTGTCCATCGCTTTCGAACAGCTTCCACAGCAAACAGCTCGAGACGTCCTACCTTCATTACTCGAATCGTCAACGGCAGAAATCATTGATCATGCTGAATATCGTCGATCTTAGCTTAAAGGTAAACTGATCCTTAAAGAACGAATAACTTGAATCCTACGAAATATATTCTGTATTTTGTTTTTTAATTTCTGTCCCGTACTATGCACCGGGGATACCAGATTATTCTTATGGCGATATGGCTGTGGGAAAGAGACGAGAACAGCGGCGGCCTGATCGAGTCGTTGTCTTGGGCGATCTGCTGTATGATAGCGAACTTGGTGGTTTGCGTTCTTGGCTGGTGGCGGTGTTTCTCCAATAATTATTTATACTGGGCTTCCATATTCACTTGGTTACTGATCAATTCTCAAGGTGATGACACGTACAAACGTCATGTATAATTTTTATCTTTATCTTTTTTTTTTTCTTTCTTTCTTTCCTGAATAGACACATTCTTTTCATAGTTGGATATAATAGTCGACGTACGTATAGTGCTTCACATTGCAATGTTCTAATATACATATACACATATAAATATACGTACGTGCTCTCTTGGGAAGATTGTATCTTCGTTTACCGAATAGAGTTTTGCTCCACTGGCTCGTGCGTTGGCGGTCCAGCGAATTGCTTGAATGTTCAGCGAACCGTAGAGAGAGAGAGAGAGAGAGAGAGAGAGAGAGAAAGAGAGAGACGGTAGAGCAAATTTATACCTAGGCATGGGTTACTATTGATCGGCGATCCTTTGCGTCTATTTAAGATTAACGAAACGATCGTTATGTTTCCATAAATGGGTCTACAATCGAGAGTGTCTTTATGTTATCTGCACACCTCCTGTCAATTGCAGGTTTTATAGGAGCTGGTCTAGATTTCTCTAGTCAACAACGTCTTATGTGGTACATTTTGTTTGTCGTATATGCGCCGTATGCCATGCTGCCGTTACCTTTGAGATGGTGTGTCCTTGCCGGTTACGGGACAGCTTTAACTCACATGGTGATGGCGGGAATAACTTTATTACGAGATCCCACATATGTAAGAATCCTTGGTCTACATTTTAGTTTCTACAAGTTAACGCCTCCTACCCATTTCACTTATATAATACTCTTCCGTCAACTTTTTCTTTCTTAGCGCAATCCCAAGTACGCTTCGCAGCTTTCTTTTCGTTAAAGTACGTTTAATTTTGCAATTGCAGCTGCATGATGTCACGTGCATAGTTCGAATGCTAACAACCAACGTCCTTCTTTATCTTGCAATGAATCTAGCTGGCATGTACACTAAGTATTTGACAGACAGAGGACAGAGACAGGCTTTCCTGGAAACGCATAGATCCATGGAAACCCGGCAACGAACTCAAAACGAGAATAATCGACAAGAGAAGTTGCTCCTTTCCGGTGAGACATGCTTTAAATTCGTTAATCAAATTCATGAATGATTCCTAGCGCTGTGGTTTATTTTACAGTCGACTTAGTTTACAGCTTTGTTCAGAATTTAATTTAATATTTTGTTCAACAGTTTGGCAAGATTTATTGCAGTTCAAAATGCAATATATGTATCATCCTTTCAACAATTTTATAATGTTAATTAATCTATTAGTTTACAGGAGTATTACCAAATTAAATAGAATTAGATTGACATTTTGTTGCAAGATCGATATTAAATTGAACTCGTTGTTTCACGATTGTTCACACAATTAACACGAACATAAGTTAGAGAGTATATATATATATATGTATCATAAATGTATGTGGACTGTGTAATTACGTATCGATGCAAAATACGTACGACATGTATTTAAGTATATTTATATATATGTCGAACATGTCAAACGTAGTCTATAAAAACGCATGGGGTTGCGCCGTAGGCATGGGGTTCGTCAGCGCGTGTAACTTGCTCAGCCGAGTGTCAAAAAGGGTCACTAGACACTTTCACCCGATTGCGCCAGATATGTTTTACCGATAGCCTAGCAGTACTTTGCTTTTACGTATTATCGATCTTTCGACGATTATTTGTTTAGGAAGTATAAGTAAAATACAATCAAATAAAATAGAATAAACATTCCCATCATACTCGTTTGATTAATGGTAGATTATTATATAATTAATTGACGAATGTTTCATTTTGTCTATAGCGTTTTGTATTTTGTCGAATAAAAATTATGGTTTCTAACATGTAATCACGTTTAATGATTGACGAATTTTATTGTAGTTTTACCAGATTTCGTGGCTAAGGAAATGATCCGTGATATCGCTCGTGAGACTGCACGAGGTGGAACAATCTCTTTTACACCTAATCAATTTCATAGAATATATATCCATCGCTACGAAAATGTGAGCATACTTTTTGCTGACATCAAAGGTTTCACTGGTATGTAATCACATATTTACGATAGTGAACTGCACTAGTTTACATCTTTATTTAAAAGTTACTTTTGTATAATGTTTACTGTTACAATGGAAATATATGAAAATACAATGGAAAAAGAAATATTAATAATAAGTAACTATCTTTTATTTTTAGGTATACCAAATAAAATTTATTTTCTCGAATGAAACTGTGTGATTGTTTATAAAAGTCTATATTTCTTTCTGTATTAGTATTAATTAATTGTCTCTTGTAGTTTGCAGTCATTTCCGTAATTCACGTGTATTAACATCTTTTCAATCAAACTTTTATCTCTATTATTGCTTCGAAGATATCAAAATGGTAAAAATTTTAAATTACGTTATATATATCAACATAAATTTTATTCTTAAACAACATAATTTACATATGTCAATTATTTAAGTGTATTAATTATAATTTTTATTTTGTACATTAATTTCTAATAGCACACACAACGTATATTATAAGATATTAGATATATGTAGTAATTCTTAAAGTACTCTTAAAAAGTTTCAAATTTAATCTATGATATTCGTCTTTATCACAAAGCTTTGGCCAGCCAATGTAGTGCTCAAGAGCTCGTTAAAGTGTTAAACGACTTGTTCGCTCGTTTCGACAAGCTCTCTGCAGAAAATCATTGCTTACGTATTAAATTACTTGGGGATTGTTATTATTGCGTTTGCGGACTACCGACTCCTCGGAGCGACCATGCTCATTGCTGCGTCGAAATGGGTTTGCACATGATTAAAGCAATAAGAGATGTGCGGTATACAACAAAGGTAACTAAATTCTGTATAATCTAAAATAATCAAACAATAATTTAAGACATACTATAAGTTAGTAAATTTGAAAGACATAATTTTAACTGTTACAATGCGTATGTGGAATACGCAAATTTCCTTTAAAATTGATTATAAGCTGCAATTTAACAATACAATTGAATTTTGCAATATTTCGAAAATGCGTAATCTAAGAAAAATTGTTCTTCATTTAGGTTGACCTAAATATGAGAATAGGAATTCATAGTGGCTCGGTACTGTGTGGCGTACTTGGACTTCGAAAATGGCAATTCGATGTCTGGTCTTACGATGTAACACTGGCTAATCATCTTGAAAGTGGAGGCATACCAGGGTAAAACTTACTGTGTATCTCTCATTGGATTTAACAAAAGGAGTACATACAAGGAAAATATGATAAGTCTATATTTGTTGCTTTTCTGATTTTTATATCATTTGGAACCTAAAAGAGAGTACTTCCAACTCCGATACTCTAAAACTTTAAGTTTCTAACATTCTGAAACTCTGAAACTCCCTTGTGTAATATTTACCGTTGCATAATGAATTGTGCGAGAACGTTAATAAAGTAAATAGCCGCAGTGATACAAGGAAAACGTAATATTTCAGGAGAGTACATATTTCGGAGGATACTTTGAACTGTTTAAATGACGTGTACGAAGTGGAGCCAGGAAACGGAACCGAAAGGGACAATTACTTAAAAGAGAGAAATGTGGTAACGTACTTAATCAAACAGGTGGAACCCTTGAGATGCAGACGTCGATATTCTTCACGACCTAAGATATGGACCGAGGAGGATGCGAGTAAAAGTAAAAAGAGCTTCAAATTGAACAATCCATTAGCTGCAAACAGTAGCGCTCCGAACTCTTCCACGGACGACGACATTGGGGTGGACTGGACACCGGAAATACCATTCGAAAACGTTAGTATTTAACGACTATTGGAAATTAGTAACGACTTTAAATCAGGAAACACCTTGAGAATCTAGCGTTAGGTTATTTGTATAGTTGAATACTGCGACGTCAGTCACCAATTTGGAGTCAGAATACCTCGAGGAAGAGAATGGATCCGCGAAAAGTAACAAGGTTGCGTCTGCTACATCCGCCGAGAAATTGAAGACGGCAGGCCTTGAAACTGCAAGTAACAAGCGTATGAGGTTGGCGAACATAAATGCTTGGACTTTGCGTTACAATGACGAAAGCCTGGAATCAAAGGTGAGATCGATATTAATACGTTCTGCGTGTATAAAGTTACTTTTTAATGAGTTCAGTTAAATTAAAAAAAATTGAATTCAATGAAATTCAATTAAACTGAACATTAAATTAATTTCGTTAAATTAGTGATTTTGATGCAGATATTGTTTTACGTGTTCGTAGTTCGGCCAATTGCGCGAGGATATGTTTAAATCCAACATGATTTGTTGCTTCGTCGTATGGATATTCATCGCAATTTGTCAAGCAGTGATATTGCCAGAGTAAGCGACTGGTTTTTCATGACTATGTTTTAATAATAGTCAAGTAATAAACGAATTTATGAATGTTAGAAAAACTAATCATAAAAACTTTGAAAATAAAATACTGATTCGGTTGTTATTGTAGAACAAACAATGAGATAAAGATTATAAAATAAATTAGGATAAAAGATTATAAAATAGGATAATTAACAATGTATTCATTTTGAAATTACATCATCTTCTTTCTACAGCTGTATTATTCTTTTGGGTTCGCTGCTGTTGACGACGCTCATTCTGGTAGCATCCTCAATTCTGGTGATGGCAGAAGAGTTCAAAACTTTGCCAACATATTTGCAACATGCTTCTTCGATGTTGGTTCACAACAAGCAGCATCGAACTATCTTCATATGTAGTGTAATCAGTCTCATGGCTTTAACATCTATAGTCGGTGTCCTGGCGTGTCCAACATCGATTCGACAATATCCTGAAGCTTTGGAGCTCCAGCAGCAGCCATTAGTGAACCCAACACTGCAACCAGAACGACTGGTAGCACCGACTGCTGGTCTCGACCAGTTCATCTTGACGTTTCTGGAAGCGGCCCTTCGCGATGAGCCTTCAGAAGAGCAGAAAGACGTTTCTTCGAAAGAAAATCAAACTGCACTGCATGGTTCTAATAACGTTGATATAGAACTGACAAGAATCCTCAATGACAGGGCCAGTCTGGTGAAAGGTCGAGGAAGAAAAGAGTTTTTCAGGTTCTATAGATACGAACAACGCCACCGACTCGTGTTTGGAAGGCATTATAGAAGATTTGCTTGTAATCGTAGGGACGAAGACGTCGTTTTGAGGAAAATGTCATCAACACCGGAAACGGAAGTTCAAGCGGAACCTATATATTCGTTGGATTACGATGACGACATCGTTTTGGGGACTACCTGTGTACGACCGGAATACATTGTGTTCACATGGATCTTATGCCTGATTGCGTTAGCCTCTGCACTGAAGTTGTATTATTTAGTGAAAACGGCATTGGCCACGATCATCGTGTCCGTTTACGCTGTGCTGATTCTCGTAGTCTGCAAGGACTTTTTTTCGATCCCTGACGAGGAGAAGGATTCGTGAGTCGTGCTTGTCGTCCATGAAAATCTAGTTTATTTTAGATTCTTAGAAACATCACGCTGCTAATTATGCTTTTGCGTTTTCAGAGCGACGATACCTCTCTCGGCACAAATGCTCACGTTTATGTTAGTATTCCTGGTAATGGTTACGTATCATGGTAGATTAGTAGAAGTAACGTCCAGATTAGATTTCCTTTGGAAACAACAAGCTGAAAGGGAGCTAAGTGACATGATTGAATCACGACATAATAACATGCAGTTGTTGAAGAATATCTTACCTGACCACGTAGCTCATCATTTTTTAACACAAGAAAGAGCACCAGAGGTAGAGCAATTTATGTTTCCGGCTTCTTGGTGAATTTCATAAATATTATAATTTCTTTTTTATATTTTGCAGGAATTGTATTCTCAGTCGCGTGACATAGTTGGAGTGATGTTTGCTAGTGTACCGAATTTCACAGAATTCTATTCAGAAGATGTTAATAAAGGAATGGAGTGTATACGTTTACTGAATGAAATCATTGGTAAGATTGGACATATACACTCTGTGCATTTTAATATTTCTAAATTCATCATAAACGCACAAACATCGGTACAAATTAGAGTGACAAATTTGGCGAATCCGCAGATTTAAAAGTATTTGTTGCTTTTAATATAGTTTATAATTCAACGATATGAATTTGAAATATCTTTTTCCAGCTGATTTCGACGAACTTCTGGATGAGAATCGGTTTCATTGCATTGAAAAGATAAAGACAGTCGGAGCAACGTACATGGCAGCTTCTGGTCTCAATCCTTCTCAAAATGTAATTCTATATATGGTTCAAATATCTTTACTCATATTTTGCGAAATGCAATAGTAAACTATTTCCATTGTATTCGTTTTAAAACATTATCCAATATTATTAATTCTTAAATATTTTTTTTTAGGATAATAACAAGGATAACATGGAGCATTTGTGTAGATTAGTGGATTATGCAGTAGCCATGCGACTTCGTCTTGAAGATGTGAATATACACTCGTTTAATAATTTCGACTTAAGAGTGGGTATCAGCTGCGGCCCATTGGTAGGCGGTGTGATCGGTGCTCGAAAGCCTGTATTCGATATTTGGGGCAACACCGTAAACTTGGCTTCCCGCATGGACTCTACAGGTGTTATGGGGAAAATACAAGTCCCGCAGGATATTGCTAGGGTAAATGTGCAGCATGTAGAACGAAAATAATTATTCGCTACGCATACAAATCGTTTATTCAATTTCAAATATTTCAATAGTTTTTGGAATCGAGAGGATATCAAACTCAGAAAAGAGGACTTATTGAAGTTAAAGGGAAAGGGACGATGGAGACGTATTTCGTATTGGGCAAGGGAAGTCTACAACAAGAAGGCACGACTAAGCACACAACAAGATGCCGAAGCCTTGCAGCAGTTGTTTATGGTGTCGTTCAAGCACGTCGCAAGCAAATGCGAGCGCTTAGGAGGACATAAGTATTCTATTCACATCAGCTTTTTTTTTGGTTCGTTGGTGCCTATAGTTATGTACAAACGATTCACCTTCGTCAAATTAGCAACTAACTTGCGAGATAAGACTTAAAATGAATGACTACAGTAACTCTTTTATTTTTGAAGACAGAAGAATATTTTTTAGAGATCGTTTAGTTTAGAGGAAAAGATTTTAGTAAATTTATTTTTCTGTGTATCCTTTTGTCATCTTAAAATCACCATCGTTTTATTACATCATTAATAATTGTCTGTTACATTCCTTAAGAGAGCAAATTTTATTACTAAGATCGTGACTGTTCTAATTTTAAATTTGTGTTTGGTAAACAAATATTTTTTTTTAGATGTTGTATAAAATCTGTTAATCATAGAGTAATTTAATAATGAAATATAATTGACAAAGTGAATAACAAAATAATTTAAATATTCCTGTCTAAAAATATATGTAATATTTCAGTAGAATTAATTAATTAATTGCTAGTTGAAATATTTTTTTTCCTTCTAAATATAAGAGTTATCAGATAATCCATTTTAAGTGACTCATCGACTATTAGAATTCAAAGGACGATGAACACCTGTAGTTAACATACTACCCAATACACTTTCTTTTTTGTCGGAGTGTTGGATAACATGTTAATTAACGTGTTTTGATAATATTTATTATTATTGACCAGTGTAAATTGTAAATTAATTTCGTTTTGTATTTATAATTGTTGACTTTTCTTTGACTCACTTCTTTCTTCTAACAACTCTATAGAAACATAATTTTTACTTCCATTCCATTATTTAAGAATACTTTATGAGTGTAACGATATTATTTATAAAAGATTATAAAGTAGTCTGTGACCCATCTTATTTTATAAATGGATATATTTCAAGAAGTATTTTGAATTAAATATATAAATACTAAAAAGAGGAACATTAATATTTAAGCAAAGTCAGTGATTGAATGCATCAAGGACATTTCAGGAATTTTATGTTCTTCTCATAGTAAAATTCATTAAAAGTTTATATGATTTTCATTTTTTTGAAGAAATCTTAATGACAATATTCTTGTAACAATATGAGTGTCCTTGAAGTATCCTTGAAGCTAAAACCTCCTCGACTTCTTGCTTTAAAATTTTAACAAATTTCACTATCTTTCTCACTGTTACAGTTATTGTGTTTTTAATTCATTGTACTTTTCATTATGTATCTATTTATACCTAGATTAAAATGGACCATTTTATAGAGGATTAAGTTATTTTTCTTAGCTACAAATATAATTACATAAATGTAGCTCTTGTTTCCAGAGAACTGAAATTCCAATGCATCTCTTGCATAGGTGAAAAATAGACTTGGCTAGAATCAGTCGACACCAAAAATAATACCTATCTAAGTGCATTAAGTTTAAAATTTTATATGCTGCTATATGTAGAAATCTTACGATAGACCAGTTTTATGTATTAATGAATTCTTGTACATTCTCCATTTTTTCTGCTTCTATTATATTTCCGTTCTGTATCTATTACAATGAAACAAATTCCAATATCTGTAAATATTAATCCAACATGTAAAGTAAGTAACAACAAATCTGGAAATATATGCAATGATATGTAAAAAATATAAACTAAATTATGGAATGACATTGTTGACACAGTAATAAATAAGTTAAGAGTTAACAAGACTAAAGCAATCAATTCAAACATGTTACACATATCTGTTCTACTTTATAATGAACATGACCAGGAATTGTCACAACGTTTTTGTTAAAGTTGATTCAGTGTGTTTTGAGTCTTGCATGTAGGAAATAAAAAAATCTCGTATAGCAACCACTTCTTTTTTTTGGGAAAAGTCAATTTAATAATAATTGCAGGGCAGCAGCGTTCGTGTTGATAATCATAATGTACAGCACAGTCGAGCTCTGTGTAACTGTATATTACATTATTATGGTAAACACAATATATTTTAATTAACCGTAATAATAATTCATGATAATAATAGTCGTAATGATAATAATAAGGCTAGCTACAGCATGATCTCCCGCATAAAGAGATCACCCGATCCAACTGTACACTTTTACAACGTACTTCATAATAATAATCTAATTACATTAATTATAATTAGGTAATTATTACAATTTCAACCTAATTAAAAGAATGTTCTGCGACACGTAGGAGGGACCGCACGTCTTGACTTTTCGAGAAATTAATGCAAGAGTCTCCATCGTTCATGTTGCCCCGTTTCTTTTGTTCACGATAATTGTACACGCTATTTCGCGTCAAAAATTTGGAAAATCGTCTGTGTACATTGATTTCTCGAAAACGAAGGTATCATTTTTTTCTTTTAAAAAGTTCTTTTCCATTCTTTTTTTTTCATTTTCTCTCTTTTTCAAGTATAAAGGCACTGTACACGTAAACATACAATATACTATAGAAGAGCGCTATAGGCGGTCCAGATGGGTACTATTTTTTAAACAGTTAAAACGTGCCCGTTTAAAAATATCGATACGATCTTCTTTCATTTCTTTCTTGCTTGCTCCTTTTATTTCCTTTTTTTTCTGTTTTATTCTTCTCATTGTTACGATGCTACGCACTTAAAATAGGGAGCGGTTTCCTTCGATTCTAGCTGCATTGGTCAACGCTATATCTTCTTCGACGCTATATATCTTAAACATTAAGGAAAAATATAGATGACTATTATATCAGAATGTGCAGAACTCACGGTAACTATTTGGGAGGAAATAATTGGTCAATGCGATCAGAAGTTAAGAAAACGCTCCGGTTTAAAGGTGGGATTTGTTTATCACAATTTGGCAGTGAACGTTCTCACGTTTAAAATACAGTTTTACAAGTTTTTAAGCTACGTGAATCGTTATCATCATCCTCATCATCTTCTTTTCTTTCCTTTTTTCTTTCTTTCTTTCTTTCTGCTATGGTTTGCTACTTTTCACTTTACAGACATTACAGAATTCGAAAATATTACTTTTTACCCGCTATTGTTCAGAAAAAATAAATCTTCTTTTTTATGCCTGTTCGTTAACATTCCAACCATTCCGTAAGCATAGAACTCAAACTCTTCGTACACTGTTTAGCGAAAATATGTTTCAATATGTGTGCTCCTTAATTTTCTGGCTTGTCTTCTTTCATTTTCCTCTGCTTTTCGAAGTACGCAATTTTGTATGTGCGCCACTTTTCTGCATTTTAAGTAATTGTCCAAGATAACGAATTCAAGGGGATCACTCGATTACTTCTGCTCCTGATAATTATATATGGCGTTTGTGCGCAATACTAAATTGCATAATATTTCTCTAAAAAATCACCAATGTCACGATTATTCCTCGAGTAGTCAGTATCAAAATATGAGACTTTGAAAAATCTGCAATAAGTGCAGGATAAACAATTAAGTGATTATTACAAGAATGTACTTAATATACAATTCTGCCCTCATGTTTTTCTACTGTTCTCCGTTTAAAAAAAAATCAGATATTTACAGTTACTTACAATTCCATTAAATGATAAGTTAATACAACTACTGCTCGAGTTCTTTCTGGCTTTCCCTCTCAGATTTAATTCATAATTCATTGGACAGATGTATCGATACACCATTTAAATTTGATTAAACACAAAAGAAACTATTTAGTATGTCAAGATGTATATATATATATATATATATATATACTGACTAGTGAATGTAAACTTCCTAAGAACCAATTAAATTATAACTAAAACAAAAATGGTATTCGAAAGCTTACATTAACTGGTCGACTATTTCGAGTAATACACTTTATCGGATCTAATATTTCTTTATATTTCTTTTCCCTAACATAAGATATGACATTCTTGCAGGTTGTCATAAAAATCTAGTACATTAAAAAAATGAATTTTCTTTTTTTAGATAAATAACATCTAGCCTTCCTTATCATGTGATGTTTAAAGTGACGATATAATTTAAATTAATATTATTGCAATTCTAATAATAAAGTGCTACTAGAAGTAATACTGCCAATTGTTCAAATTTGTTATACCAGATTTTCAAATCATCCTGCATAATTCCAGCATACTTTTACGAAATATCCAAAAGGGAAAATTGAAGAGAAACCCATCTAAAGAAAAAGATTTTTTCTTATTTCGATCACGTGCCTTTTACGTTCAAAGACATTTACTGCCGTCAGAGTTTACCAATATTTAGCCACAACTTTCCGCTTTTATCCTTTACAAATTATTTCATTTGAATTTCATAAAATTACTTTCCGCTCCATTACAAGTATTTCATTTGTAGGTAAAAAGATACACGTGTGATTGCTAAGAAAAGTACACTTTTCTCAATGTCTTCTTATCTTAAGTCATGTTGTGTATGCAGTTTACCTACGAACGAAACTTCATACTATTCGAAGGATCTAAAACTTTCTAAAATATTAAAGTAACTACTAACAAACTTGAGCTGCCAGTGCTGTGAACCATTTGTAATAAAACCACCGTTAAACAACGCAATCTCAATACATATCGTTGATAAAATTTTAACATATATATATATATATATATATACTCAATACATTTCATTATTACAAATTGTATATATTCCGTAAAAATTATTCTAAACCTTTGAATCATTTGCAATGTAGCATCATTAGATATTATATATATTTAGCATAATGTATTGAGTAAATTTTCTCAGTATTGCCGATTAACATGCATTGGCACATAATAAATGAAAAAAAGAATGAGAAAAAAATAATAAAACCCACATCATGTATATATATATATATACATGATATATATGTGTGTGTGTGGGTTGTTATATATATATATAACAAATATATAATATATATATATATATATATATAACAACTGGAATTAAATAGCGCAATGTCAAGTAATTTCTATACAATGTCGCACACCTTCAGAGAAAATCATCTTCTCAATTTCGAATACGAACTGGTTTAGATTATCCATAGGTCACAGCAAAACAGGCTTAGCGGTGCACGATGGGACCGCTTTCAGTTTGTTCGTTATTAACTATTGAAGCTCTTGAGCCATTCTGTTTCGATTCATTTTACGTTACCTAATCTTATTTTTTACATTAAATATATTTATACATAATTTAATTAATCGTTAATCAAAGTTGTCAAGTCAGTTCGAAATATTGGCAGAATTCATTGTCATGTACTGCCAATATTACATGCATTGAGATCATTTGAGTGCATGGATTAAAATACTCTTGGACACGAGCTTTTTCAACCCGGAAAATCTTCATTAATAATCATCGATAGAGCGGGTTAATACATCAGGAAACTAGCATATACCATCGCTGTAAATGATGTAGAAATACACATATATACATGTACAAATGTATATATATGTATACACATATATTGCAATCGAATGGTGCAACATTGAAATTGGTCGCGCGTATAAAAGAAATGCGGTTATCGTTCGTGATTAACTAACTCGGCGGAACTAGTATTTCCTAGGATTTTCAAAAATACATCGTTCTTCGATGATCTTATTACGACCTGTACTATCTACCATTTTTTGCTTTTTTTCTCCATTTTCTCTCTCTTTCTCTCCCTCTCTCTCATGCGTTTGTGAAAATACATCTTTTCGGCGGAACGAGAATTGCATTATTTATACACTTGTGGTAGGTAAGAGTTTTTCTTTTTTTTTTTTGTTTTCTGGCACGTACATTTGGCGTTACAGACACCAATGTGAATTGACGAGACTGAGTTGAAGGTACGCTTCTCCTTTGCTTTAAGATACGATTAACTCATTGTTAGACAGGCAGCGTTTCCCAACTTTTTTCTTAACGTTGATCTGATCTTATATTCCGTCCTTAAGTTCGTTAAAATTGTACTAATATTCTATAATTGTGTTACCTTAAATAATAATTAAAATAAGCCATTAGACTATAGCATTCTATCCTTCATGTACCGAATAGGTTGTAAAAATTGATGGAAGATTTTCTATAATTAAAAATCATTTGAAACAAATTCATTTACAATTAATAAATATTCTTTATCATTGACTTAATTATGATAGAAAAATTCAAATGATTTCAGCACATGATTTCCGATATTTAGAATATCACACGTTTCTCTTTTTATTCTGTTTATGAAAATAAACAAAAAATAAATTGAGAAACGCCGTTTTATGAGCTGATCGCAACACGTTATCGTCCCCTTGTCCTAAAAACGGAGGTTGGTTTATCTTAGAAATTATTATTATAAACAGTATCTTTTACTGTACTAATGTTTTAGAGCCGCTATTTTTTGCTTGACACAATGATTGATTTATTTAAAGCACGATATTCGTCACGAATGTCACTGTACTGTTAACACTTTTTTGTTCAATTTTTTTAATTTGCTGCCATATATTTAATAATTATTTCCTTAATAAATCTCAATCAGATACTGATCTCATTGTCTTCGAGTTTAGTATAAAAACATAATCGTTGCTGCGATTTAAAAAATCGAATCGTCATTGGCAGTAGGACATTCGAAACTGTGCTAATATTCCCATGAATTTCATAAAAATCAATAATCGTTTCAATTCGCTTGCATACAAAAATGTACAAGTATGTTTTTTGAGCAGCTTGGTGATACTTTACAATTGTATCTTAATTCATAATAATAGTTAACGACAGCTTATCCCTCATCATTGTGGACTGTTACAGTGTAATCCTTTAATATATTCACGATTGGCAGTGAACAATTCCGCGATGTTTCTCGATTATAAGAAAATTTTTTCTAACTTTTCTTTTTGTTATTCGTAAAAATTTCGAAACGTGTAATTTATGAACGATATAAAAAAAAAGAGATTTTCTATCGTTTGTGACAAAAATGAATATTGAATGCTTGTTTTGTAGTTACTTGCCATGATATAAAACTGATAAGGAACACGGCCAAGTTTGATAACTATGTCAAGCATTTCTTATTGCAAAGCTTATGCACATTATCATGGTTGTGCCATTAAAGGATTACAAATGATGATATTGAGTAATTTATAAGTAAAACGCAGTCTTCTCTCGTTTACTTAATTTCGATTTTCTATACCCGAGAGCTAGAGCAGTGTTTCGCTGATTTTATATCAATTCAATAGAAAATTTTCCGAATATACGTCTCAATTTGTGTATGTAATCAGTGCTAATTAATTCTAAAAAAAATTTGAAATTTTCAATTGCTTCATATATATAACATGTATTGTGCGTACCTTAAAATTAGCATGGAAATAGATGTTCGACTTATGTAGTTTAACATATAAAATTTTCTGCTCTTCTTCATTTTTTTATAGTAGCTCCCAGGTACTTAAATAATGCTTATTATAAAGATTCTTTTCAAACACAGATATTGTACTATCTAAGTCACTGTAAAGTGCCTAGGAAGTCCAGATATCTGTGTTGCATGTATTCTCAGGAGGATTGGTTAGACTGAACTGATGAGGGAGTTGTTAGAGAAGTGTGTAAAGTAAATCCGTCATAAACGTCCATTAAATCTCGCATTCTGTATTCTTCTAAGCAAACAAACCCTTCTAAAGATGGGGACTGTTTTCGTGCACAATCCATACAATGTACGACGTGTCGTTTCTCCTGTTCTCTTATGAACAAGATGTTAAACACTTCAATCTGGAAGAAAAGCAAAATTTATAATATTAATCAGTACTTATTAAGCTGCTATCAGTATTTAAATTGGTTGTATCATGTTCACCTTTATTTTAAGGAACACATAAGTAAAAATTATGAGTTAATATTATTTAAAATTATCTTACCTCGCATTGTCCGCAGTAATGCGATGCTTCGTTTTTTCCTCGTCCATGAAACCGAACTTCCACACTTTTAATTTTCACAAACTCTAATATTAAGCAACACTGTCTCATTGTCCTTAATAGACAATTTTTAATTAGTTCAAATAATCTGGGATCTGACACTTTGATATTTCTTGCTAAGTTCCAGGATAAGTGTACCATTGGTACAATGGATTTGAACGACTGCAATTTATTCCACTCATATCGTTCAATTGCCAGTTGATATTGTCGAGCAGTCAAAGGACCCACATTCCATGCGATGTTGTTACACCATCCAACAGCTTGAACCCAGTGCACACAACCTAAAGAAATAATAAAATTCTTTTTTCTTAGTTACTTTATAATGAAAATATCTTTACCTTGTTTATTTTTTCATGAAAGGAACTAGTTTATTTTAATGGAACTTTAATTAATTAATTTTAGTTTCTATAATATTTTTTTATTATTAAAGATGAATTGTTTAGTATGATTAACATATGGATACTTTGAACTTGATTTGATATCAGTAGGATAAAAATGATGAAAAAGAGTTCGATTTCACTTGTACTTTTTTCCAAATTATAGATTACTATGCAATCTATTTAATTAGTGTTAAGCAACTTATAATTATTTGTAATTTGCTTACCCGCATTAACCCAGACAAGATCACCTGGTCTTTGTAAAAACCTATACACAGGAATGTTTTCATCATATAGGTCCTCTAAAGAAGGCCACCAACTACCATGAAGGTAATTGATACTATTCCGCTCACAAAGAGAGCAAATTACACCCCAGTATGCATCAGGCACTGCAAACCACTCGCAATCTCCTGGTCCAATATTGATATTAATAGAACAAAAATTGTTGTTTTCTTGATGGCCAGGTGTTCTACTACCTGGCACCTATAAAAGCAAACAAAGATGCTTTTTAGGGAAATGTTTCACCATTTAATAATATTTTTTTCTGATAAATTTTTTGTGTTTTTCAAATTATTTGCAAAATATAGAAAGTATCCAAAGTATACTATTTGTTACGATATTTAATATGTAAAACAATCTTCTATATAAATTTCATTTACTACATTAATATAATAAATATTATAGGTACCTTCATATATAATTGGACAGTATTCATGCCTAAAATAACGTGTCCGACATGACTGAGCATATTTCCAGCCGATACGACTCTAGCGAACGCTGGTAATTTCATCAGCTCCTGGAGCTGCGGTTTCCACTTTCTCTCGTCTGATAAATCTACATTGGTCCCAAATCGCAACATCTTTGAACCCGGTCGACCCGCCAATCCAAACGCGTTTTTCTTCCTTCTGACAGCCCCAGTGCTATCTTTTGAGTCTGAATCGGATAGATTCGAGGTATGTATACCTTGAGCCTTTTCCTTTTCCTCCTTCAAACTTTCTTGAAAACTTGATGCCTGGTATTGTGCATATTTCGCGATGGTCGTGTGACTTCTATGACTGATACAACCCCAAACTTTCTTTCCCATTACAGGGTCCCAGTTCTCATCGCTAGTTTGCTGCATTTGCGTTCTCACCTCAATACCATGATCTGGATTCGCCTCTACCAAAGTTTTAGTCGAAAAAAGACCAAGGTCCAGCTTCAAAGCAGCTGCCATGCCACGGATCACAGCTATCGGGTGTTTTAGACAAAACTCTTGAAGTTGAGGACTGAATGCATCCTTCTTATTCTCTAAATAAACGCTAGGAGTGGGGGGTAGGAGTTGTTCCTTAGTTAGCCTCTGACTTGGAGGATCAGGCGGCGTGGGTGGAGGTGAACGATCGCTAAGTATGGAGCAATTCGGTACACCCTTCAACCCCTGACCTTTGCACGCCTCTATAATAGTTTTGGAATCCATGTCTATACTAAGTTCCTGTTCAGGTTGCGATTCGCACAAGCTTTCCAATTTCAGCACAGGTTCGATCCGAGCGACCGATTCAGTTTTATTTGTACTTGACGTCGCCTCGCATTTCACCGTATCAACTGCTGGAGTTGTCGTTTTTGTATTACTCTTTTCGTACGCTTCGAGCTTGGACGTGGCCGACGGTTGAGTGTCCTCTACCTTTTCCAGCTTCACTTCTTTGATCTTGTCCGCGTTCTCCTCAAGGTTCGACGGTGAAAACGGACCTGAACTTAGCGTACCATTGTTTATGATACTCGGCGCCTCTTCCTTCACGTCTAAATCTTCTGATCCGAAATGCTTCAACAGATCCTCCGCCAATGACGTCGCTATGTCCTTCTGGGATAACAGAGCCTGTAACTCCTGATCCGTCACACCCAGATCTTTATTTCCTGCTGAGCCTTCTGGATAATTGCTCGTTGTGGACGATATTTGAGTATAACCCTGGGCAGTGAATTGGTTAGGCTGGTATTGGTTGTATTGGTTGGATGTCAATTGTCTCTGAGGGTAGTTTGGATCAGAGGCAGATTTGTAAGGCATTCCTGGCGTCTGGCTGTTCCCAGTCGCTGCCGTGTTGTAACCGACATTGGAATCTGAGAATCCTGTTTGTAATGCAACAGTTCCACCTTGCTGCAACTGTAACAGGGAGCGATTAAATAAATATAATGTAATGTAGTATCGAGCTGAGTAATTAAGAAGATCTATTTGACCATGGGACATGTGCGGGCCAGGTATATCGGAGCTAGGGTATAAAAGGCAGCCGTTAGTGAGTTAACAGTCTTTAGTGTTGCCAGCGAGCTTTAGTGTTGCCAGAGAGTTCTTTAATGTTGCTGGCGTTTTCGGGCTTTAGCGTTGCCGGCGTTATCGGGATTTAGTGTGGCCAGAGGCTTTTAGTGTTGCCAGCATGGTCAGAGAGTGTCGTCAGCGTTGTCAAGGAGTCTTTTGATATAAATCTTAGCTTTTGACACTAAATCAACCATTGCTGGTCAAATTGATCGTATTTAAACTACCAAAACAATTTAATTTAAACGTTATCATATCGCATCATACGTTATGGCTTTTCATAAAACATGCTTAACTTTTCGGTATTTACTACTAGTTTGCTTTTTTTCTAAAAAAAAAAAATTGTATTCTGTCCTGCCTACCGCGGGCGGTTAATTTGACCGGTCGATAAAATATTTTATTTACTTTTAAAATAAATACAATCAGTACAAAGAAAAGGTTATCTTAAGGTTAGATGACAAACAAAATCAGTAATACCAAATAATAACAACTGTTAGGCCCGTAATCTTGTCATAAACCATAATCTATTCCTTGATCAAAATGGTCACCAGGTGTTAAAACATATTAACTCAGGCCCATAATAATCCTAAGGAACCGTTATGAAATTTAGCATTTTTTACGGTCGATTGTTACAAACATCTTAAAAAGCCCGATGGAATAGTTTGGAAAGAAATAGATGCAAGTTGCAAACCTGGCAGGATATCAGTTCATAATATTTGTATGGATATGTTAAACGGCAACTGTCAACAAGTTCAGATTCATTACTACAAAAAACTTGTCAAGTAAAATATTGTGAAGGTTACAAAACTACGAAAACCTGTTCAACCATTTTATATACATTCAGTTATAAATTGACCGTTATCTAAGTTAAATCATAAAAACTATTACTTTTTTAATCACCGGTTATTTTGACCGGACACGGTAGGAACAGGTATACACGAAGTATCGGTAGGTTTAGTGTTAATAAACTTTAAGTTCTGTTATAAAATGTGAAATAGGATTATTTAACAGCCAGATGACAAGATGATTCATAAATGTATAGTAAAACAAAAGGTATAGTACCGGTTGCTGAGGTATTCCATAGTTCTTGATCACACCAGGTTGTCCTAGTTGCGTATGATTGTAGCCTGTAGTAGGATAACCTGGTTGTCCAGGTCGCAACCCCCTTTGAGTAGCTTGCTGTTGTTGTAACCTAATTTGTTGTTGGTGTTGTTGCATGCATCGGTACTGTTGCTGTAACTGGACAAGCAAACCCTGTTGTTGTGTCGTTAAACTTCCATGATTTTGTTGAAGAAACTGCAACATCTGTAGTTGCTGAGATGTGAGGTAAAATGGCGGTGGTCTTTGCTGGGAACCTGGAGAGATTGGTTCTTCCCCTGGCTGAAAGTACAATTTATTTCGTCAGTTAAGACAATCAAACAAGTGTTTTTGTACTGTATGAGTGCATATAATAATGTATGTATTTTAATATCTAAAAGCATTGTTTTATTAAACTGTATCTTAAGATTTACTTCTAGTGAACTTTACTTCACCACAGCTTTTTCAAATTTACAATTTCTCTCACTTATAATTTCTCTCTACTGACTAAAAGATTTACCTTAAATCTTTTTGTATTAAGATTCTGTCCTTGTCCTTGAGGATAAGGAGGTGGTGGCCCAGCTGGTGTAGCACCATACTTATAACCCGGGCCAGTGGGTGGCTGTTGCTGTTGTTGCTGCCTGCTGGACATCTCAGCACTAATTGGTAAGTTCCAAGCCTCTTCTATAGACGGCAGCTGCCGTCTCCTTAAAAACAGAAACATGACATATTAACGAGACCAATGTTTACATATACACGTTTCTTTTGATAATCGTCCGGTGTTGTGAACGAACCTTCTAAAAAAAAATCTTTCGTGTTCCGCTCCTTTTTTCTCTTATTTTTCTGTGATTAACTCGCGTGGGCAAAACAAAATTGCATTTTATCTGCAACACGTTCGCACGTGAAGAGTTCCAAATGTTTCTGTGTAGGTTGAGATTGAAGAAGTAAAAACTATCGTTTTTCATAATTTCCAAAATTTTTATTTTTGCAAATAACGAATTTTTGATTAGAATTGAACAGAATCTTGTAGATCCTAAATCCTTGAACATCAAAAACTTATTATTTTTCATTTATTGAATTAAATTATAGCTTTATAACTGTAGATGATACAAAAAAAGAAAGTGGAGGCATTTTGAAGATCTCAAAATCATCGCTATTTGTTTTACACAGATCTGTATAATTCCTATATACCAATTGAGTCACACATCGTCTTTATTCTTCACAAGAAAAGTATTAAGACATGCGTAGTTGAAAGTGAATTTTCTCCAAAAATTGTATTGAAAATATATGTATATACACACATTCGCACGCGCTCGGACACATACACATATATGATTCTTGAGTTTTACACTTATCAGCATTGAAATAACTTCACTCATCCTTTAAGTAACTCCAAGTAATTTCTTCACACCTAAGATAAGATATCAAAAAGGTGAGATGTATCGGAAGATGATAACATTAAAACTGTCTGATTATCATAATACAGTAATACCTTGTGTACCTAAACAAATCATCACATATTCCGTTCAGATAATTGAATAACTTTGTTTTCATATGTTGTTACCTATTTATTTTGACTGAATATATGATGAACTAAAGTATTGGATCATCTCATAAGTAATTCTTCATGTTTGATTAAACTGATGGCGATAGTAAGAATGTAAAATTAAGGGAGAATACATCATTGATTACTGATACATACGTCTGATATACATATGTATCATAGAAAACTGTATTGCTTATGGGATGATCTAATATCAATTGCACTATAGTATTTTAATTTACACAGTGATTTCCTGCAAGGTATCTGTTATCCTAACAAATTAGCTTTACTTTAAGAAAGCAACGTATAAATTACTTTATTCGTATCTTTCAATAATATTACTTGGTCCTCAGTAGCTTAATCAATTGCTCTGATAATCGAGGTCCTACTGTGAATGCAAAGGTCTGAAATTAATTAAAATTTGTGAAACACGATGGAGGTAACTTACTTGGTGGTGGTGGTGACGGATGGCATTGGTGCTTGGCTTAGGTGACTTTGTAGAAAGTTGATCCGCTGTTGTAGCGATGGGTTCATCGGGGTGTTACCTCCTGACTTAGCGCCACCCAGGCCCGCCAATGAGCCCGTGCAATTCGGTGTATTGTTATTACCCCTGTATAAACGAAAATGATTGTCTTGTCATTATTCTATATTTTATCTTTCATGGACAGGTAAGCTTTCAGTCTCTCCCTCCTCTTTATCATTTCTCTTCTGTTATTTTCTCTTTTGCTTCCTTTCTTTCTTTTTTCTCCTTCTTTTCCTCTTTTTCTTTTCTTTTTTTTTTTTTTTTGAAATGCTGACCTGTCCTCGACTTACTCATTCTTCTCGTAACATGTAATGCGTGATACGCCATTCAGCAGGGCGCTCATTATGCAGCGTAAAAACTATAGAAGAGGTATAGATAATGAATACATGAATAAAGTGGAAAAAATTGCGGAGAGACTAGCGAGAGAGATTCGAAATATCCAAAGTATGATCCTTATTGTATAACATTCAGTGGACGAAATAAATTTCTTCTTACATTCAATTTGTTGAAATTAAGTTTGTGAAGATACGAATTTACATAAAATCCCGCGATCTGCTTACAAAGTAAAATTTGACGAAGTTTCTCTATAAACGTAACGAGTAGGCGTCTTGCAACATGCGTAACCGGCTTTACGTAAAAAATGGGCAGGGATCTTGGAGCAGTTAGCGATCGATGGAAGATCGATTGTTTTATCTTTTATTTCAACTGAGAAAACGTACATTGATAATACAGTGACGGTGACGCCGTATAATGAAGTTATAAAGCTTAAGGGACCAATGTACAGCGAGATATTTGCATAGAGAAGTTGGTCGAAATCGGATTTCGAAAAGTTTGACAAAGCTTTAGAATTAAATTTGTGACATAAGAGAGCTAAATGCGCGAGCAACTATGTACCACTGTTGTTCACATTCATACGATGATCTTATGACGAAAATGCACTTTCTGCAATTTAATCTCACTTTGAGTCGATCCTAGCAGATTTTTATCCATGCGCGTTTCATTTGAATATTTAAAAAAAATGGTACTTAGAAAATTACGACAAAATTGGTTTGACAATTGCGGAAACACGTTAATCGCTTATTTAATTAAAAAATGTTGAGCTTTGATCATAGGAACATTTCGATGCATACATTTACCACGCTTCTGTAAGCTTCTATTCGTTCGCATGAATTTCATGACGCGTTTATTTTTAATTCGACAGAGATCAGTGACTTTTTCTTATGACATATGAATGAGGTAGGGAATTAATTCCAATCAACTTTTCCATATAAATATTCCACTGTACACAGGATATTTAAAGATACGATTTGTTCCAGTGATACGAGATACCCAGTATAGATAATCAGATAATTTATTCATAATTTATTCGATACATTAATACGCTTTCATCGATTATAACATTTCATTAAGAAACAAAGAATAAATCCCTCGCATTAAATCAAATATATTCTAACGAATTTCTCTCTACTTAACACTTAGCCAAGCGAATAGGGAGATCTCCCCTTTGTGAAGAACATCGCTGCGTGGCCGAACGGGGAGATCTCCCTTTTTGACTTTTGCAACGCGTTTTCCCTTTTGCTATTATCAGTTATTGTTTACTATTGTTATATATTGTGAATTTTTCCAAATTAATTGCGCCACTTTTTCTGCTTTTATTAAGTACAGTATATAATAAAATACAATTAAAATTAATTAAAAAGTTACACTATCAGTTATGACTAAATAAAGTTATAATAGTACGACATCACATTGTAAAAAGATATTAAAACGCATTATGAATTTTTAATTTCACGTTTCAGTCGTGTTATCTATCTTTGGTCATCTTTAATGTTTTTAATTTTACCTATATCTTTTATACTTTTAATATATACTTTTAATCTGATGTTTTCTACAAACAATATGTGAAACTGTTAAACGAAATCATTACCGCAAAATATAATTGATCACTTAAATAATTTTTAGACTTCTTTGTTCTTTTTAATCACTGAGTATTAGTATACCTCGCCGTGGCACGCGCGGTTGGCTAAATGTTAAAGTAATTCTTCTTCTACTCCTTCCCTAAAAATGAAACTGAAATATTCTTATTAATTATAGTAAGACAAATATTTTATATAAAAGGAACTGCGATCTCTCGTCATCAACAGGTAAAGTAAGAAAATCTCTCTCTTCCTAAATATCTTACAAGAAATCTCGAATAAATTATCGAATAAATTGACGTACGCTATAGACATATCAAGCAACTGTTTCTCGTTAAAACGAAATATAGTAGAAAACATGTCAAAATCTAGTTTCGTAGGAAAAGTACAAAGTCGATTAACAACTAACAATGAAGCTGACAGTAAAGATTTTACGCATACATCACTGTTTTTGGATATTGCATAGCACAGATGTGTTTTAGCCAAACCATTGTTAGCCAACAACATCTCGCTAACTCTTGAAGGATCACAAGAACAAAATTTCGCTCCATGTGAATTGTAATATTACGCTGTTTCAAACGACGTTCTTCTATCTTTATAAAAATGTTTAAACATTAAGTAACAACGAAACCTTTATACGAAGCGAAATTTCGCTCACGACAGCATCAGCTTGTCCATCTTATTTAACGATAGAGATTTTAATGGCTAACGTTTTAACGTGTCGGGCCGACAATTTACTTTACCTGGATGCGTTGACGTAACAAGCTAGTGCGTCTTTCGGTTGACTAACGCTTTCGTACAGAATGCCCAGATTAGTCCACGCAGCTGAGTGTGATTTGTCTAACTGTACAGCGCATATATAGGCTTGCAAAGCGTCCATAGGTTGATTCTGCTGTTGATATAGAACGCCTATGCTGCACCACGTGTCGGCGTTCCCTTCTGACTTTTCCACGGAATTTCTGCAATCGACGATCGTTGGTAAGTGACCTGGATTCGTTAAAGCATCGAAGCGGGTGGATGACATTGTTTCGTGTAGCGTGGTTCATCCACTGTCCACGATAGTCAATCTAACATAGGAGCATAAAATTGCTGGAATTTAATATTGACGCGTTTAATCGAGGAAATCGAACGGACGGCCATTTCTCAATGAATTGCCTACGTTCTTGCGTCGAAGTTAATCCAGCTTAAACGTCGGTAAAACGAAAAAGCTACCAAACAGAAGCGAATTTTAGTCGGTGTTGCCTGGACAGGCTAAGAGGCTTAAGAGCGTGGCTGATACATCGGCGCAATAATTCCAAGATTCACGCTCTTCGCGTATCATAAGGACGACGTACGTTACCTGTAAGCGATAAATGCATCGTGAACTTTTCCAGAAGCGGCGAGGCAACGTCCCAGCAGGTAAAGGCTTTGCCCGCTCTTCGGTTCTGCCTCGATGGACTTTTGCAGACAGTGTATAGCGATTGCTTGCTTCTGCTGTCTCGTTATACCAAGCACCGTGCAGTCAACCACGTGGTACATCCATCCTGCAACGAAAAATCAATGTTCGAACGTTATCATCGCGTACATCGTGCGACAGAGGAAAGAAACGCGTTGGTAGAAATTGATCTCTCGTTGTTCGTTTTAGTGTTATTTGCAAATTATGAACTATGAACTAATATTTGCCACGAAAGTTGTGTTACGTTGGCGTGCAAGAGTCTTGGGCCACCGTTCGAACAGAAAGTGTCTAGTTTTTACGGACGAATACAAAGATACTTGATATTGTTTTACGTCTGTCGTCGCTTGTTGAGAATTCAATTCAGTTTATGCGACTTTGTTTGGCTCCGCCGCTAGCGAGAACTTCTTCGGGGATTTCGTTAATTAGCTTTTGAATAAATTGATTTCATTCATCTCTCTCTTTGTTCTTGCGTTTGTTCTTCCTGTTTCTTGTTCTTCTCGTCTTAAACCGTTCTGTGCGTGTTTTAAACGACGTACCAAATAATTCAGCAGGCTATTCGTTATAAATTATTTCTAGAAATGTTGTGAACTAGGAAAAGATTCAAGCAAATGGTAAATGTTGAAAGCAACGCGTAGAAGATTCGTTTCTATCTCGCACCACAATGTGGAAATATTTCTTGAAACTATAACTAGTCATCGTTATGAAATCATCGTTGTACGTACTCTTGCCACTGTTCGTTAGAATTATAATAGTTACAAGCATTCGTGTACTTTGCTATAATTCGGGCCACGAGGTCGTGAAATTAATCGGCAACGAGATTATCTCGTGTCTGGTGCGGTGACAAGCGAATTGACAGAATACGAGGAGATAAGGACCTGAAATCTCGTATCGACGCGACTGGAACGAGTCTTATCTCTTTTCATAAACATTCCGAGTTTCTCCGCGAATAGAAGAAATTGCATGAAAATTAGCGCAGATACCTTCTTTTCGTTTCGAGTTATTTCCCAAACACACAAGCATACATACAAACTATTATTCTACTCAACTATTATTCTAACTTGTTCTGTTATTCCATGTAACTATTTCTTCCAAACAAATATCCTCGTACTTAACAAAAGCTCGTAGAAGAAATATTACGCTAGTTGACTTTACAAGGAAATAGACGTTGAATAATTTTTCAGTCGGTTCACTGCGTTCCGTGGTAACTTCATTTGCTTGTCTCTGTTCCTATACCAAGCCAACGTCGAGTTCCCTCCAGCCGATCCAATATCTTCTACGATCTTCTATGGGGCACTTCAAAAGCATCTTTATAGCTGATACACTTCACGAACGACGAACTCGGCAGAATTGAAGATCGATGGATATTTGGCGGCGCGTTAAGCCACCAGATCCAAGGTGCTGCCTCGAAACATGCGATAGAAGGAACTGCAAGTTCAGAGGAAAGCGAGATTGGGAATCGCGTGTGGACGATGATGTGGTGCGTGCGAATGAAAACGAAGAGGAGGGACCGAAGTACCGTTCCTTTCCCTGCTGAGTTTCCTGAGAATTTTGGACGTGTTGTGCTGGCTCCAGGCTAGACGAGTACCGAACTGAATAGATTTTCGCAGGTATAACCTAGGGTAGCCACTTTTACCCCACTCTCCCTTCCAGGCGGTCTCGAATTACAACCCTCTATAAACATAGGCGTAGAAGCGATTGTACGCGGCGGTCTCTGTCTTGGGAAAATAGTTGGAACGTTCCTGAGGATGTGAACAGCAGCGTTTTATTGTACGCGATGAGCGCTACTGAGAAGCCGCAGATTTCTAAAACTCGCGAATTGGGAAAATCGCGTTCACAGGAAAAATTACAGAGTCGTTTATCGGATTTGACTGTTCTTGGGAACGTTCGGAATTCTTCCACGCGCGCAGGATATTCTTCGAATTACTTTGATGCATTTTACCGGAATTTTATACGAAATTACCTCCCTCCTGTTAAGATAAGAACAGGAGAGATCTCGTACGTGCGACTTCGGAATCTCGGGAAAGTAATTCGAACGATCTTATGAACAATCGCGCTTTTTCTAGGTAACAGGGAAAATTGTACGAGAATTAGCGGAGACTCTTTCGCGTTTGAAAGTGTAATTTCTTTAAGAAACTACAAATTGCTAACGCGTGGTTCGTTTCGTGGCAAACATGATACGAACGTTAAGTATCTCGGAGATATACAGGATTTGTTCTATGTCTTAGAAAAGTTACTCAAGAGCTGATAGAGATATTTTTTTACTTGTCGCTTGAGTCAAATCGACGCGAGCACTTCCTTGTGCCAAATATATAATACATTGCTATACATATGTTACTGGACGTGTGTTTGAGTAGGTACACGATACACGTGTGTATCTATGTATGCTGTATTCTTAAAGGCAGCTGTCAGAGTTGTAACGGTAAGCTTTTATTTCTCAGCTCCTTCATTCATTATTATCTGCTGCGTGTAGGTCTGCGTCGGCTACGATGATGTACGTTGCGAGTGGAATAGAATTTTCCGAACAAGATTCTGTATTTTCCCAAGATCGCGGTTCATTCTATGATTCTATACCTGTTCCTGCAAACAAATTTCGTCGAAATTAATTTTATCTTCCAATACTATTACACTTCCTCCTTTGGCGATAAATTGAACTGTCACCGTGTACAGTTGAGTTTCGAAGTTTGTTAATTTCACATGGTAAAATAATGCCGTTGTATCGTAGCTAATACAATAATACTGTTCGCTATGTACGTCATGGATTTCTGTCAGAAGATACTTTCAGGATACGCGGCTGAGATTCGAGAAGACTCCTTCGTAATAATTCGTGCGAGACGTACGTACATAAAAGTAGAGTTCGCATGAAAATGATTTTTCACCGTATATTCTGTAATATCTATACCTGTTTACATATATTCTTCCATTCAGCGTGTTATATATACGAAAATATCAACAACTCAATAATATCAACAGTATCAATAACGTCATTTGTTAATATTAATACGAGGATGATTCTCGAACGTAGATAAATTCATTCGTCAAGTTTAACACCCAGTTTTTGTTAACGAAACGTTGACGAATCTCTCCTTGAGGAAACGTCTCAGATTTATATTAATAAAATTATGAATTTCCACTAATCGTTCTCATGTAGCATCGATCGAGATCACGTTCTCATGTCCGCGACGAAAATGTCCAGACACCGCTTCCAAACGCTCGGTCTTAATTATCACAGCGATTCGATGTGGCTGAGCGTCGCGTATTATACCTTGCGAATTAAATACGTGCCGTGGGAAAACGAGAGTTTCGCAACAAGTAGTTACACAATCATAGAACGCGATGCTAAACGCACGGCGATTCTAAATGGAATTAAGTCGGTCGGTTCATAAACCATCCGGCGAAATTAAAGCGTCTACTGTGCTCTAATTGTCGCTCGCCGTCCATTCATCCATTCAGTTCTGTGTTTTCGTTTCTTCCACCCGGTTACACAATGGATCGTGATATTTCATTTTCACGGTTCTTTTTTCTTCTTTATTATCTATTCGTTTCACGGTCTTCGTACGTTCCGTGTTTCTTCGTTTTTGCCATTGCTACGCTTTTAACGCGAACTTTACGAGGAAATATTATTCGGTTCTCTTTCACCGGTAGATAAATTTATAAAATATTTTTAGTAGATCGTAAATTTAGTTATCGTTCGTGGGATTTTCTCGCGCATTCTTCTCTTGAAATTCGCTTCATACAATTGATACAATGAATACACCTGATACGATTCATTCCGTTTCATTCGTGTATCGATCTCTTTGCAAACGAATTTTGTTATGCAACTCGTTTTTCTATTTGCTCGAGAAACGCGATGTGATTTAGTTGTTTAACGAGAATTCCTCATCCTTCTCAGTTCTGCTTATTTATATAACACGTATTCAGAGACATTTAAACGAGACATTCAATTAAGCAGAGATTAACACTAGAACTGCCACACCAGACAAATTGACTGGTTTTACAATTTTATTATAAAATTCCTACTTCGTGCTATATCTTTTTCCCGCGATGATGTAATGACTTTCGCAACGATAACTAAGAGAATAATATAATGAATTTTATTTTGCTTTTTATGTATTCAAACTGAAAATAATTTTGTATCGAGGCTACTTAAACCAATACCAGTGAAAATGACTGGCGTTTGTCAAAGCGTAAAAGGGTCCTGCAATGTGTTTATCGAAGCCCAATTAACCAGTTCCCTCGTTTTCTACAACTTGCCACGCGTTTTTCCAAATTTTACCGTGTATCGTTCGATATGACGATATCATTTATCAGGAAAATTCCGGATCGATCGCTAGATCGCTAGATCCCAACGCTAGAAATACCACAGCAGTCAAAATGACTGGCTCTACAATTTTATAAATGTGTCAATCCTCGTTTAGGGATCCCAGATGGATCAATAATACCAAAAATGTACTACATAACATGGAATTGCTTCTGTAAGAAAGTAATAAATCGATAAATATAAAAATATTCTATGATTAGGTATTTTTGAAAGACCAGTCATTTTCACTGGTTTTGGTAGAAATAGCTTCCTGTTAACTATCGGTAGTTCTAGTGTTAAACGTGCGTTAAACGTACGTGAAATTTACATATCGATATCTCGCCATTCTGTTAAATCGAGTATTTAATCTCCTTTTTACAAGGGTTTTATCCTTATTAATATTCCTTCCGATTTTTAATATTAATTTTCGATATATATCGCGTCGTGCGATCGATATCGATTGAAGTCGTATTAATAACAATATTGTAATTCGTTCCAAATTCGTATGGAATGGAGGTCAGCCAAATTAAAGCGACTATATATTACGTTGTAATTATCGTCCTCGATTCCAGCCATTCAACTTACAATTAGTTTTGTAAACGAACGAATTTACGTAACGGTACTAACTAATTCATCTAAACGAATTTCACATGTAATTTATAGCTCTCGTAATTGCTTATAAAAGTTCAACTTCTGAATTTTTCATTCGAAAGCCTCCCAATAATCCTTACAGTCTCGAATATTTTTCAACATTTTCTGAAATCTTCCAACATTCCATTTCCCATCTTCCAGTCTTTATCTTTCCAGTGTCTATTCGCAGATCTCTGAAACGTAAAAAAAAAAAAGGAAGAAGCCGAGACCAGAAGCCAGAATACAAAGTACGAAAGAGCCTTAGAAAATAAATTTAACGCTGGAGTATTGCCCATGAACCTACTTGGAATTGTACAAAGGCGAGATTTATGAAGTGGCGTTAAATGTAAACAGTCGTAAAACTTTTCCAATTGGCTGCATCATTTGCGACATAATTATTTGGATATAATGATCGTCTACCGCGACAAAGGCGTTGTATATCTTCGAGGAAGTCAGCGTCCCGGTTCTGGTATTTTACTGACCGATCATTGTCCTTCCGGATAGAAACCTCACTATAAAAGTATCTTCTCTTGAGCAAACCGCCCCTGCCACGGGCTCTTCGCTTTTTCAGGTATTTTTATTCCTAAGACGCTTGAAATATTCAACCGTCGTCGATCCTTCGTTTTCGTAGGGCTCCTTGCGTCGATCGCGTGTCAAATTTGACGGAATGGCGAAACATCGATCAAACGAAAAGACGAATAATTCGTTGCGCTCTTCGTCGTTCGCGTGCATTCGCGGCGATTCTCTCCTCCGGAGTTTATCGCGTTTCGTTCGTACGTCGAAGTCGGAGAGTTTGGAGAAAATTGCTCTACGAATGGAACCTTCGACCGATAGGATGTTCAAGCGGAAAAGCGCGTGAAATTGAGTCGAGGGGAGGGACACGACACGTGGAATGCGTTTAAAAGGCGCGTTCCTCAGTTCCTTAAATTGCGAATCGACGATTTTGAAGTTCTGTCAACACGGAGGACCAGTTTATGGCGCGGACGGAAGGAAAAAATCGCGGCTGAAGGAGAAAAGGAAAAGAAGGAAGAAAAAGAAGCAACGTATATCGAACCGGTCCCAACGTGAACACGCGAGAAGCCGTAAACAGGTTGTAAAAGAGTCCTGTACCCTTTGGAACCCGTAAAGGCTCGCACGGACACGTCCACGTAATTTAGTCGAGTGACGCGAGTCGCCACTTACTGCTAAATTAAGCGCTTTAGTGCGTAAAAAGTGTCCGGTATCGGTACGATCGAGTTGCAGATTTGATCGACCGGAAAGGTCTAGAAATTTGCATCCAGCGCCCTAAGCCACTTTTCATCGAACCACTCGGATCAAAATTTCGGTGCTGAAGCACGCCGAGTTAATAAATCGCTCGCCAATCGACTAAATTGACACTTTGTGCACCGTATGGTCTGACAAGCATATAGCCTGAATCGTCGCGTATTTTTGCACCGTTTGAGAAGATTGAAAGATTGAAAAGATCGCTGCAAAGGTTCGTTCCGACTTACAATTTCCATCCGATATACGTTTATCGAATTATACAGCTAGTTCTTAACGCGAACTTCGACTCTGCTACGTTTCTCGAGGATGAAAATGATTGGGAAGAAAAAACACGGTCGACTCTTGGACGTTGCGTTTAAGTATGACACAAGTTTACGTTCGGTCGTTCGGTAGTTTATTGCTCTGATACGACAACTTTGTAATTATCGAGGATTGATTTGTCGCGGAAGCCTACAGGCTTTTGGCGGAGCTTTGGCTGGCGCTAAACTTCGCCAGACGCGATTATGGTATATTATTATCGGTAAACATACGGCGATTATGGTATTGTATGGTATAAAATGCTCGGGTTCGTTTTGTAAATTTCCAGGCTACGCCATCGTAACCGCGAATTCTCACGTGAGTTATCGACCTGTTCCGTCGTGCGGGAGAAAGCGCAGCAAATACTTGGAATTCCGGCTTTCCTTGAAATCTCGCGTATCGCCCGCTACTCGCTCGTGCTTCCGGATTCTTTTCCTTGCCTTCTTTATTCTCCGTCTTTGTTTCGCTTCGTGTGTAATAAACGCGTTAAGAAGCGAGGAAGGAAGAGACGCGAGGTCGAGCCTCGTCACGAAGGCATTTAAATTATCGGGGCGGGATATCGGCTTCGTCTTCCAAGCGTAATTTCCAGATGTCGGAGCCGCGTGCCGATGTAATGGCATTTTATTGCGTCCCTGATGACGTTCGCTTTTTTCGATATCCAGGCCGCGACCTTACGTACGAATTCGCGTTTTATCCAGATTCGTTCGCGTTATTATTAATAAATCTGAGATACTCAGGTTTCTTTTGTCGCTATACTCGTACGACTATCGTCGTAGATATTAAGATACCTTTTATTTGTATGTCGTTGATCGTTTCGCTTGTCACGTATTTTATCTTTTATTCTTCACTTCGTTATTTATCCAATGGGAATCAGAGATACCAAACTATAACCGTACGATCTGATCATCGAGAGTTGCGCACATCGATACAAAAATTAACGAAACACCTTACGATGAATTTGTTCTATCGTGACTCTAGGTTCGCGATACGAACGAAATCAGAAGCAAGACTTCGATGGTTTCAAACGGCACGAAAATCAAGGATAGCAAAATTGCTTCTGGAAATCGAGTCTCGCGAAATGAAATTAAGGAATTAATAAAATATCCTGCTGGTCGGTTTAGCTTGCAGAAGGCTCACACGCGTGTGCGTACGTTTTCAAAAATCGTTTCTCTTTATACGTACGTGTGCATTTCCTCGCGCTAAGGTAACACTAACACCGACTTGAACACCAGTACGGGTCAAATGAGAATGCATTCGGCTTCAAAAATTAAATTTAATCAGGCAACATAGGAATTTACATAAAGTTAGACGACCGAAAGAAACAACAACGAGCGTACGATGTTAAATTAAATTTGAAAACCGTTCTAACATTGTGCTAACATTCTCTGAACAATATTGCTTTAAAGATCTACCTTCCTCGTACGAAATTTCCGAGCTGCCTCTTTTTCTTCTCAAGCCCCAAATATTTTTCAAATCTTCTTTCGCTCACCCCCCCTCCCCTTCCACCAGGCAACCTAATAATTCGGAGGTTGGTCATCGGAACGGTGAAAGCGAGAGTCGTTCTCCCCTCGATGGGTCGAGCAAGGATCCTCGCCGTTTCCTTTGAGGCGTTTCTATTCAGCCCTCTTTGCTCCTCTGCGCAGCCTTCCGCTTTGCCGAGGGATTTGCAACGCGCAAGTAGGTCAGCACGACGTGCAGCTTGACCTGTATAATGTTTCGGCTCTACCTGCCGTGTCACGTAGCACGTACCACCTCATTAAACGGCAGTCGAGCACGCTCGCAACACACATTTCACGATCCGGTTGCGGAGAGAATTCGGCCTTAATGCATCGGCACTTTGAATATATTTCAACCTTTCTTCTTCGCCTCTCGCGTCCTTTCCCCGGTTTTCATCGGAAAATGGACTACCGTCAAAGGCGGACGGACGTTACATCGGTTGGGAAATTTCGAGCATGGCCTTGTTCTATCGGATTGGCAACTAAGTGATTGCGGATTTTGTCATTAGGTCGTAATGCCTTAGGTCGCAATCACTTAGTTGCCAACCCAATATTTTGCACGAGAATCTGTTCTTCGTTTGTTCGTTTGAGAAGCGAGAATGACGTAAACGTAACTTTTATTCTACGACTAATCAGTTAGTTGTTAGGAGCACGTTGAAATTTTGGAAGGCGAGTAAACTAAAACGCGTGGCAGAAGGTAAACGACGACGAATATACTCGTCACGGAACACGGAGTATGGGTGTTTGTTGTAACGTAGAATTAGGTTGTAAAGAAACGACGAAATACTTGATTGAGAAGATGTAAATCGATAAAGAGAATATTAAAAGCAACAGACGGTAGAACGCAAACACGCTACTCAAATTGAAATTGAACGGCGCTCGAAGAGGATCTGCCGGTTAAACGCTCGTGTAGTAACCGGACTACGATTCTGTAATTCTACGAGTCGGCGGTCTTCGCCGGCTTAACAACCGTTTTAATCCGCGCTGTACCGAGTTAATAAACCGCGGCTACGAAAGATACAGCGGGCGGTGTGCACGCGTGGACGTTGCGCGTGTGCGCGGTGCACGTATCCGCGGATCCTCGCCGAAGACGGTGCACCGAGCCAGAATCGAAATTTGGCAGTTCGCCACGGAGACGCGATGGCAAAATAACGGAAAACAGGAACGCGAGAAAATTAGCCTCGAATGGGAGGAAACGTGACCAATTGATGCAAACAAAAAGAGGAACGAGAAGGAGGAGCAAAGAGAGATAAGTTGGAAAAGGCTGACGGGGTAGAGAGGTTCCCACAATCTCGTTTCCTTATCGAATTCGATTCTCTCTCTCTCTCTCTCTCTCTTGATCTCTCATCTCTCTGTCGCTCTTCCAGCTTTCTTCTCTCGCTCGAATACGCACCCTCTCCCTTGTCCCCACTCTGCTGCCAGCGTTCGCTGCCCCATCTCATCGCCAGGCCACCCCAACCCGGAATAAATCAATACACGTGTCTGCTACTTGCTCGTACACTCGGCTCGGCCCTTAAGCCGAATCGTCGCGAGGAGCTGACAGCTGGCGAGGAGAAAAACGATTCGCGTGCTGGTGATTTTGCGTGGGTATAAAAGGGTTGTAGGGTTAATTACCTTGGCGGAGCACGAGGTTGGCATTTTTGACTGGCGGCATTCGTGTACAGTAGCTACGAAGCGTTTTTCTACGTGGTACCATTATTTTCCAATAAAGAGCCTTTTTTTCTTTTATCTCTTTTTTTTTTTTTTTCAATCGAACGTTCTTTTATCGAATGTTCTTTTATCGAACGTTCATAGTCGCTACGAGAGTAACGCTATAACGATACGATTTAATATGCTCGGAGCTAGTCGATTGCTCTATATTCGCTACAGCAGGTACAATGGCGTGGCAATAGTTTTTTGTTCTAACGGTAAATTCAACGGTAGTCGTTAACGTTTATTATTTATAGTTAAGGATGGTTGTGACTCACCCAATTGACGACAAATGTCGGCCTTCAGATGAGAAGGCAGGGTCTTTTCCTTGAGCAATGCCTCGTAATGCTCCTTGGCAAGGCGATATTTCCCCTGGACCTCGTACAAATGTGCTATGTGAAATTTTACTGTAACAATGGAAAAGAAAGACATCGGTTTAATATCGAGCACGTGGGTCACGAGTAACGATACGTAGAGCTCGTAATCACCGATTATTTCAGACGCGTTATTGCCAAATTACGCTACCAATTGTTGATACGAATTTGCAAACTTAACGAAGAATATGCTTGATAAAATATTCGTTGAAAAGAGGAACAACGGACAGGACGATTCAAGGCAATAATAATACCGCATCGTATATTTGCAATTTAATCGCGCGCGTATAATAATTCATCGATACTCGCACACTTTGCTATTACCGGTAGAATACGAAAACTATGAATAATTAATTAATTCTTTGTACAGCTGCATTTATCAACTATGTAATAGCCTGCTTGGCTTTGCAACATTATGGTGGAAATTTGAATATGTTAAACAAGAGACATGGCGTTTACACAAATTGCATATTATTGATTACGCGTCATAATTACAACAAATATACATATTGAATGAAAAACGCGATAATTGCATGTTCTGCTTCCATTATGATTTCAATTAGTACAGTCGAAAGCTGACATCTCTGATGAGAATTTATTTTTAAATTAATATTCGAATGAAATAAAAGACAGGTATACACGTGCATATAATATAACATTTTCCAATAATTACAAATCAAATTTCCTTGATTTAAAATAACACCGTGACAATTACGATTGGCCAATGGAATAACACAAAGCGTAGAACAATGATACTTACATTAAGATTTCAATCTTTCAACGATCCGTCGATTTTCTATATTTTCGTTTCCGTATTTTAATTCCAAGTTGCATTCCTCCCTTTGATCTAACTATAGTATGCAAATACGTACTATCGTTTAGATCGTTGGCAGACACCAAACTGACTTGAAATCTCAATGGGTCGTTGCTTTTATGTTCGCCTCATTTCATAAACACAACTTCGCTTGGCTGAAGAACCAATTTCTCGGTAAACGGAAATGATTCCCCGTGTGCATGGGATCGTGGTAATCGTTTGAATCGTGAATCACTCTTCCGTATGACTCAATTTGAATATTTTATCATCGCTCTTTAATTAGTCTATTAAACCCGTTAAGCGTATGATTAATATCGTTAATTATTATTGTCCGCAATGTCCATTAACTTGCACGCTCGGCCATTAAGAATGAAAAAGCTTTTATTATTCTTGCGCCATCTTCTCAGTGGTGAAACATGGTCGCAGGTAAAATATTAATTGGCTGCCATAATATTTCGAACAGTAACACGCCGTTGAACGATTAGAATCGATCGCCTACAAGAATCAAGTTCTCTCATAACATCAAACAGCACGTATCCGTGGCTTCGTTATTTTTACTCTCTGCACTAAATTTAAACTTCAAACAGCAGGACAGAGAACCAGTCGAGTCCCGGTTGACTCATTGCTGGTTCTTGGTAATTCGAAGTGACGCTACGCGACGAGATGAAACTCCAACAGGGAAAACTGACGAAGATTCCCGTTATCGCTTAAGATTTAACGTTCTGTTCCACTTCTGCTGCTTGATAAATCGTTACGTAGAATCCAGCCACTACGTGCCCCGTACCTACATATACCACTGCTATTTAATATTTAATCGACGATTCGAAATTTATTCCTAGTAGCTAGCGCATCTACAGTCACAGCTTAACCATTTAACAGACACGATGTTCGGTGTCGAACGGTAAATTCCAACTGCGTTGCAAATACTGCAACTTTAAAAGCTACGTACGTACGTGTCAATCGAAAACCAACAATTCCAATCTCGAAATGTTATCTGCGAATAAATCGAATAAATCGACCGATTAACGAATCGCGTCCAATATTTTCCAAGTTAAACGACCTGCATCGATATTCCATACGAATCATAAAAATTACCTACTGGTTAATTAATTATTTACCGTAACCGTTTTTTCTCCTCTTCCTTTTCATATCTGCTACGTTATTCGCGATCAATCTGCTGTATTTATTTATTTATTCTATCGCTTCATTTTTCCGATCGTTTTGCAATCTGAATTTAACAGAACGGCGGCGCGTAAAAGACGGAGGAAGAATAAAAGTAAACGAAACTCTTACACGGTGCAATAGAAAGTGAGAGACAGACAGACAGAGAGAGAGAGAGAGAGAAAGAGAAACAGGTGGAAACAGTGGCGAGGTATCACGAACGAAACGTTAAATTAAGTGCCAGGTGAATTGAAGAAAAATCGTTAGAGTAAGCGTTTAACGCTCCTTAAATGTCGTCCACTACGCCATACGTGTTATCGTAGGTCATACGTGACACAAGAATCGCTGTATCACGTTGGGAAAAAGGGGGTCAAGTTCGAAGCGGAACGCGAGCAAAAGGTCTGGCATCTAGACGTTGTCAAGACGTGGCGCGCAGGTATGTAATAGGCGCTTTTCACGCGGCGAAAGTATCGATTTCATTGTGCCATTTTAAATAACGTATTAAAAGCGTGCAGGGGAAAAATGGTCGGAATTATCGCACCATCCGCCGTCCCATAGGAACTTTTCATCCGTTTGCTTTTTTCATTTCTCCGCAGCTAGATTAATAACTTGCACATTTGATGGATCGATCGAATCCGTTGGAACATTTAACGTCGAATAAATTTGAAAAGCTCGGTGGTAAAAAACGATTTGTTTCTCGCGCTCTAGAATTTTTATTTCCATGAACTTTGTTTCAAATCAAATATCATTGTATTTAAGAAATTGAAACGAACGATCCCGTTGTTTTTTCACGCATTCATTTCAGGCATTCATAGATCGATCGATCAGATTCATCGTTTAATGACACACTTTCGTACGACGATGCAAAATTTGAAATAAAAATAAAAATAGGAGAAAAAAATCGCCTAATTGGAAAGTAGGGAGTACGTGGCTGTTTTTAAATATCGGACAACAGAACAGAAGATTCTATTTTTAAGAGATTGATCGATCGAAGTTTGTTGACGCGTTCGATGGATTTTTCTGCTGCTGCAAGTTCTCGTATTGACATTCAACAACTGCGATATAGAACACAGAGAATGTAAATCCCGAGTGATCGACTGTACGAGTTTAATGACTTTTTGCATCAATCGACAAGTTGGAGTGAAAGTGGTTCGCATAACCCGATATCCAAGAGAGCGAGATCTCGACGACTTTTAATTTTTAAGATGCCGCAAAGCTCGTCCTCTCTTTAATGAGGCGTCCATGAAAAGCGAGAGTTCCGTGAAAAGTGAAAGTCTCCATGTATTTTAACAAAAATTACCTTTTTTCGCTATAACGATACACCTTGGAAAGCAGATTTCTGTGACGAATTAAATCGATCTGATGAACACATTTCTCCCTCAAAAGCTGCTCATTCCTGATGGCTTTCGTCGCGCAAGTTCTTCGGTTATCGCGATATATCATCGGAAAAATTCAAATCCTTTCACGTCCGTAGTCTTTCGTCTTTTGCAAGACGATTAAATAAATCAAAATCCTTTTTCCTCGTTATATATTACAATTATCCATTGTACTGGTAATTCACGATAGTCGAGCCTCGACATTCGCAAGTTCTCGCACGAGTGTCGTGTTGGTATGCGAAGAGGAAGGAAAGCGGTACGAGGAAGCCGACATATGGTATGGGAGTAAGATTTCGGGAGTAAAAATGCGCGGTTTACGGTGGGCAGCTGTTCCGCGTGAATTATGTTTTTTGGAAGGTGGAAGTCGCGTAGGCGATCGTAAAGGGGGCGAAGAAAACCGAGAACTTACTTTCGAGCTTGGAAAAGGAGGCAGGTGTCGTGGCATCGATCAGAGCGAGTGTCAGGTGCTTCAAGGCGGCGTCAAAGTCAGCGTGGACCTTCAGCATTAAGCCGAGCCGTAGGTGAACCTCGCAGGCTCGTGGAAATCCTGGTTCCACCCATAGCACCTGCTGGAATGCTTTCACGGCCCTGCAATAATAACGATCAAGTACAATTTCGATGGAATAAATAAAAATTACCATTCTATCGCATCAACCTATCCCTTGATCGGCACACCGCGAGACAAAGTTTATTCCGTTACGGTTTACGGAAATTCGCGATCTTCGTCGATGCGAGTATAATACGTTATTTGTTTCATACATTTAGTTTTCACGGTCCAACTTCTTCGAGTTAAGTTTCCCGATTTTTAATTACAGTTTTCTTCCATTTACCCTTATCGTTTACTTGCAACAGCAAGAAGAAGCTTTCACATCTCTCGTACTTAACATTTACGCTTAAAAACTATCACTCAAACTCGGTCTTGGAAGGTACCTTTCGCGTTCTTTGGTTTCTTATCTATGCTTTTATTATTTGTACCCTCGAAGAGGCCAAGTCTCAAAGACGCGTACAAATCAACATGGAAATATCAAGTACGGAACTCTGACAGTAAAGTGTAAAAAATGTAAAACTGCTGATACAAAAGTATAAGTATACGTGTATAAGTATAGCATAAAATTATTCGCTGATCTTTGGCCCTTCTTCTCTGTTCTCCCACTCTTTTTCTCTCTTGTTCTGCTTTCTCTTTACTAGCCATCGCTTCTTCCTTCTCAATTCCTCTCGGGATCTCGAGATCCCCGGACCTCGTGCCTTCAGGACAACCTCCGCTGCGTCTACCTTCGTTCTGAATATAATCGTACGTATAATAACACTGGAACAACTGGCTGGAAGAACGCGGAGGACAGGAGCATAACATTAGAGGGAATCACAGAAGAAATGGAAGAGACGCAGAAGAGACAATAGAATAGTTGCGGAGCTTAGAAGAAAGGAAGTAAGAGTGTAGAAGAAGGAATATTGTTGGGCAGAGAGCAGAGAACAGTTAGGTTTCCTATGGGAAGCCTAAGGGAGGGGGAGTGTGCAATAAAAATATAAGATTGAATTTAAGCAATTAAGTATAGTGTGCAATTAACAGCAAGTTCAAGTATAATTTATTATCATGTGATAATCTAGTGTATATCCTGATCGAAGATTGACAGTGTTAACGAGAAATCTACACATGTAAATCGATCACATTTTCTAGCAAGCAAAACTGAATAATACCATATAATAATAATTTTGATACTATTAATTATATCGGCAAATGTTTTGGGATAAAAGCTGAATAGCTTCGCGTTTTCATGTCGTTCGTCTTTTTGTAGTTGGCCGCGTAAACACCACGTGGACTTTGTCTTTTTAAACGCGATCATATGCATCTTTTAGTAGGTTGATCGACGCAACTCAGCATTCTCTACAGAAGATTATTTCAATCTCCTTCAACGAACCTCGAAGAACCATTGGTCCAGCAGATATTTCAACTTTCAGCTTGTAAAGCTTTCTTACTGCGTTACGAATATAAAACGTTCAGATTTCTCGTAAATGCGTACAAAAATCCGTAGTCAGGCTATTACACTTGGCGTAATCTTCCAGTGGGTCGCGAACAACAACGTTTCCGAAAGTGGGTCTCGGCCCAGTAATAGTTCGCGAAGCTGTAGACCGAACGACTACTCGATAAAAATCGTGGCTCGTTAAAAATTCATTGTTAAGGAACAGGTTGACGCGAGGGACTTTGTCGCGTAATCGCGTGCATCGCGCGTGTACACGAGGATGAACAGGAAGTGGTTGGTGGTATTCTGGCTTGTCACGCGACAACCGCGTCTGGGTTTGCAACGATAACCATAGGGACGGCCGATGGACAAGCAACAATAACGATCGTGCAGTTGCAAATGACACGGTGCGTGTGTTCAGTCGGTCGAGACGCGCTGTGAATCAAACGAACCCGACCTGATTCGACGCTGAGAAATAAAGTCGCAAATCAACGCTTCCTGACGACGATTGCGCGTTAAACAGACTTACCAAAGAGCATGTTTTCGGGAGGAACTCCATGGCGATTTTTCCACCGAAACTTTTGTCTTCTAGTAGAATTACAGATATGGCAGCTTGTGATGGGTAGCGAAAATAAGATGGTTTAACAGAAAATGTTTCAAACGGAAGCTCGTTGTTATCGGACGAAGAATTGACCGATGTAAAAGAAGCTTGCGAAAGTATCGCTTCTTTTCTAAAAAGACAGTCTTGCAATGGTTCTTTTGGGTAAAATTATTTTGTGCGATATTTTGCACAATATTTTCTACCAGACAGTTACCAGTTAATTATTTCGTATGTTTCAAATGATTGATTATTTTTCTTCCGTATCTTCGTACTACGTTAGAAGCTGACTTCGGTAATGCAATAGCGCGTGTATCGTTTCTGACATATGACGAAATTTATTTCCTTTTATTTATTTATTTATTTTCCATCTGTACACGTATGTGTTTGCACATATATACGAATCTCACGATAAAATCTACATGTCGTATAAATCTTATCTGACACGTAATAACAGTTTAATCGATTATAACACAGTAATAGGAATTTAATTGATTTCTGAATTAGCAGTTACAACTGTTATTTAGAGGTTGAAAAAAAAAATCCTTCGATATAACTTATTTCTTTACTTCTGTCTTCCACAAACATATTCTCTTTATTAATAGAAGTACGAATTTGCATAAAAACCCGCGATCCGATAATTACGATAATTACAAGTTAAATTAAGTCGAACTTAATGCTAAGAAGTTTCTCTCTCTCTCTTTCTATTTATACGCTGGTCACATTGTTATCGCGATTGTTCTCACCACGAACAATGAATCATCGGCTTTAACGAACCGTTTGGCAAGTGTCAAACTGGAATTCCAAGTCGTGCGATGTCGGTCGTCGTCATTTTGTTTCGGCTTTTAGAGTCGCTGGACGAAAGCCAGCGTTAAATCGACGTACGCGGATTGAGTAATACTGTGCCCGGTCTCATATTAAACAGGATCGCGTATATCTATCGGATGTGCCAGTGAATCGTACTTTTGATCGAGTTTCCGCTGCGCTTTTTACAATAGAAATTTATCCCAATGGAAATATGCCGATAGTGTAACAGATCTGCTACTAATGTCAGAAATTATACTGTTACCGTTACGAGTTTAGATCGAGAAGTTTGCGAAACGACAATGACGAAACAACGAATAAAGCAACTCCTACCTACGGAAACTTCTCACATTGGCCTGGTTTACGCATACGTATGGATACGAGTATATACGGCGATGTATCATTGTACGAATCATCACATACGTACGAGTTAAAGGAACAAAGCAAAATTCGTTCATGAAGATGCGATCCTATAATAATGCGATAGATGTCACATGGACATTGTGGAGAAATTACGATAACCGATCTCGTCAAAAATTATCTCGCGACCTATCGTACCATTACACTCGGAAGAGTTAAAAAATTATTATAAATTAAGAATTAGATCCCGCGTCGGTATAATACATGTCACACTGACGTTGGAAAAATGACGGTAACCGAACAGGATCTTTGGAAAAATGATCTCTTGGAATCTACCATCTTGCCATTATATAGCTGGAACGAGTTAAAGAAAGAGAATTATACGACGATAGATCTCATAGTGACATTAGAAAAATGACCGACCTTCTCGAAAGTTATCCTGGAACCTGTTACAGAAGTCCGCTACTCCAAAGAGAGGTGAAAAAGCGAAGCGTGCAGAGACGTCGTACGATGCGATAAAGCAAGAGACAGACACCATTGTTTCATCGCTGACAAAAAGACAGAAGCCGGAGAAGGAGGAATGGAAGTAACGGGAAGATTAATTCCGCGGCTAGCACGACGACGACAAATTAATCGAAGTCCGACTGTCGTTCCCTGGCGCGATGAGAAGTAGAACGACCGAGATAAAAAAAAAAAGAAAGAAAGAAAAAATAAAACGGAGAAAAAATAAAGAGGATGAGAAGTAGGAGATGGAAGCGGGGAAGGCAAAGAGATCGGTCGGTTGCCTTGGCGTAAAGGCGGTAGTAAATTCATTCACGAGAAGCTATTCATTCATCGTTTCATTCACTTCGCGTTTCCTTTCGGGGTTCGTTGTCTTCGGCAATGAGTCACTGTTACACGCGGTCGGCTGGCTGTGTGGGAGAGACAGAAATGTCACTGACTCGACAGTGTTGCGAAATATGCTCGCGAGAAACGTTCGATATCTACCGGCAACGAAAACACGACGGATGGGAACGAAAGTCGTTGCCAGCCTTTCGTAGGCCGCGCGCCATTTTTGAATTTCGCGCGCTTGTAAATTCAGCTTAGAATTCTGGCTCGGTGGTCATTGACCGACGTTGTACAAATTGAAAATCGTTTGGCAGCGTACAAAGTACGTAAGAATAAGAACTAAATAGTAGAAGCTGAGCTAATTGATCGGCGATGTTAATTTTACGTTAGAGTTCAATTCTTCTCAGACTTGGTCGAAAGAAACATTTTTCTTCTCCTTCGGATTTCCTTTTCAATTTAAATTACCATACGAGATCTTACGAGCGATTCTCTTCATTTTGTTGTCAACGTTATGGAACATCTAAAGATAGGCTGGAGTCTGTAATTATTCGCGCGCTGTATCTGTAAAATAAAAATAAGCTTTCCGCAAGAAATAAAAGATACGAATTTTGAGATTTTGAAACGGCAGAGACTCGCGTGTCAGATATTATTCGAACGTGAACATTTCGACGCTGATATCTGGATTTTATAAATATCATCGACGTCGTAACGTCTTACGCCAAGCCACCAGAATCCTTCCAACTCTCCGAGACTAGAAGAAGCGGAATCGATCCGCGACCGATGACCTATCTCAACCATGATGAAACAGAAACGAAAACCGATACTGATTCTGTCAAGTCGATGTCGTTGTTTGTTGGCCGCTCTGCCATTGACCTGGGTGTATTTATAGGTTGAAACATCGATTCACCGGGCGTGGAACAGCTTGTACCCGGCTGTGGCTGTCCAACGTTGATATTCATCATGCGGATCGAAAAAAATACAGATCGATAAATCGAGCAGCAACCGTAACAATTGTGCTATACTTTTCACGTTTTACGAGCGACATCGTGTTTTAACACTCTGGTAAACGCAGCTGGAGATAAATTCTAACCCTTTCGACACGCTTGTGTTATTTAATGGACAAACATAAACAATCTGCATTGACAAATATATTTAGCCACGTATTTCATAGATTTTTTTTTTTACTGTCATTTTATTTGTTTTACGCGCAGCAAATTCTTACGCTTAACGAGGATTATGATATATAAGGCACAAGAAGAAATTGAAACGATATCGATCATATTATTTCGAGGGAAATATCGAGTTTATAATTCTGCTATTATAATTGTAATCGAAGAAGCCAATTGAAATATACAAATCTACTCTATACGTTCGTTACCAATTTTCCGTATTTCTGTTCCATTTCTAGGTTCGCTATCGACAAGTATTTATTTCAATATATATAACAATTTACCTTATTAAATATATTTCCTTATCGTTACAAACGTCGAACATCTTAGGTGGGAAAGAAAAATAAGAAACTAAAGAACGCTTATCGAATAATGAGACATTAATTTTTCTTGTAACAATCGCTATCGATATAAGTTGAAATCGTCAGATCAGCGATTGATTGCTTTTGAATGCAAAGAAATCGCGTTTTACGACGTAGATCGGAAATATTATCGAAATAAATATTTTTCTTTTCTCTCTCTTTTTTTTTGTAAAATATACGTACGTTTGGTTTCTCTACAGTTTGCAACGCTGCTATACGTCAACGAAGTCACATTATTCGAGGAAACATTATTTTCTCGGATACTCGGATGTAAAGGAGAATAAAACTACTATAAAGTATTTGATTTATTTACCTTAAGTTTGTTTAATTATCGCCTTCTTCAAATTATTGTCTCGAAATCGAGCTTTGTAGCAAAGTCTAATCCTACGAACTAACTGTGCTACTATTTTGTAAAAACAGAACAGTTGTATGTCAAGAGATAAAGTTGAAGATAAAATAAGGTAGTTGCGGACAAAGTTGCTATAAATATACAAGATAAAAACTACTTTAGTAATCTCTGTGAAAACATTTAAGGTATCTAATCGCAACGATGTAGCAATGTCTATATTTTTATAACACACTATCCACGCAGACTTTTTTTAAATCGCTACAGCTTATTGTTTACTTGTAACGACGGAGTTCGATCGCAGTAAGATTTTATTCTCCCACTGAAATTCGGAACGTTATCGTCCTATCATTTTCTTCGTACTGAGAAGACGAAAACTTTCGTAATTTACGTAATTTTGTGCCAAGGTTTTAGCCAACGAAACGATTCGATTTCTCATATTTCATCCACAGCTACGTTAACGATAATTTCGTTCGTAGACACGTTGGTAGAAATAACATCACGATCATGGTCCTTCTCCTTTGATAAGTCGGACAGATTCGATAGATGTGCTTCCAAGTAGACTTGCACGACCAAATATACAAGAAGAACAGATGATCGCGTAGAATGATCGTACATGAACCTATTATTTGTCGCGAATGACCAGACAGAAAGAAACAGCTGGTTCAGAATCCGCAGAATCACGTAGGAAATCATTCTTTATCGTTCAATTTCATTTCTTCTAATTTCCTATTTTCTAATCTCCGATTCTTCTTAACACTTTCATTGCCACGCCGAAATCACATGTTTCGCTGAGGACGCCACGGGAGTATTTTTATTATTCAAAGCATATAATGGCAAAATAACAATAAATTGACGATGTGAGACAACATTCTTCCCCGATGCACCGTTTATCTTATTGGTGGCCACGGGTGGACCACCGTGACGCTTTGGTAACAGTCGATAGCGACGTATTGTAACGAGGCTTCGTTTATTTCAACAGACCATTCGCGTTCGTTATTTCTTTGTAAGCAAAACGTGCAGAATATATCGTTGAAACGTGTAGAAGATATTAGTAAACGGTATTTGCTCATTCTATATATAACAGTAAGGTATGTTCACACCTGTAACTTCAATTGTACGATTACAAAGCAGCGTTTACGATTATTTTCCAAGCTGCATTTATAATAATATTCGTAGATTACCCCTCAGAGATATGGATGCAAACACAGTGCACCGTTAGATGCAAAATTTGTTCTCTTTTTTTTTTATCGATGTTCTAATAAAAATGTTTAATCGTTCAATGGGACACTTTTCATCTCAAAGTATCTTCCATTTATCGATTATATTCAAAATACCCTAACTGTCAATTTTCATTCAATTTTTACAATCGTAAGAAGTTCAAGCGCTCCGGTCACCGATGACCACCGTGCAGTCACAGGAGAAACCGTGGCTGGTCGTATATGATCAACGTGGCAGTCAAAGTGTTAATAATTCCTCGAATTCACCCTAACCTACCGCAAAATACCCGCACACGTCGCAGCAATTCAGAGCAAAGAGGTTCTGACGATTGACTCTCCACTCAACGACTTAGCCAGCCAACGCTGTTCTGCGAGGAAGAGTGGCACTTTCGAACAAAAAACGTAAGCTGATTGAAATGGAATGTAAATGAGGCGATTAAAGCCGTGCGGCGAGGTCGCGAGTGGACGTATAGTCTCGGTATCTTTGTTAGAATCGCAAGGATCTTCTCTTTGGTTGTCGTAGATGGAGGCCGGTGCATTTCGGATTTCCTGCTGCCGGCTGTTTCGTGCGTCGAACGCGTGCAAAAGCGTGGCCAGTGCTGAGCGTCGCGACGCAGCAGCCAGGAAGGGTGCATTTTAATGCACCCTCGAGCCTGGCAAGCCGCTTTAGCACCTCGTAAATTAATTAACGTTGGTATGACCTATCAATGGCCGCTTTGTCGACAACGCTCAACGACGTCGGACAAGACGATACACCGGCCTCCTTCTTTCTTTGAGAATCTGTGCGACTTTTACGATTACCATTTTTGTACCGTTAATTTAGTTCAGTCGTCATGGATGTCGAGAGAAACGAATGAAAATCTTAGGAAAGATAATGAAAATATGTTAGAGAAATCGTAAGAGTCTAAGGAGTAGATTAAAGTCCCAATATCCTGTGTGAACATCTTCGTGTTTAACGTCCCGAGACGAATCCGCTAAAAATAAAACAAGAAAATGGTAACAGAACGTAATGGTTTCGGAATAGGCGGAATTTCTAGCGTAGACTTTTAATATCCACGTAGTAACAGCTTCGATTAATCAGTTGGCTGTTGCGATCTCTTTGCGAAGCGTGTACGTAAAATTACTCCGAGAAAGAGTAAGGGACGACGAGTATACTCGTCGTATACGCGTGAATGTTGTAATATAGAATTAAGTTGTAACGAAGGGACCGTTTCATTTTTTAATTCCATTGCCGGCAAGGCTCGTCGTAACGCGAGATATTGCTGTTGCTTCGTGACGAGTATACTCGTCAAAAGCAGCTAACTGATCAAGCACAGCGTAGAAATAAATCACGAAACGACAAGTTAGAGGATCGAAATACAATAAATTATTATTGTTAATAATAATAATAATATCAGATGAAGCGAATTAAATGGAACGAAATTGAAGGGAAAAAAGGAATCGCGCGAATGACAATCGAATTCAAGAAGGAAACGGATTAGACGATTTTTGAAAATATTCCCAACATTCCGGATGAATAACGACGTACGTTTTTTAGAACGTAACAACGAATTCCACGTACACGTTGTTTACGAGGCGAGCCTAATACGTACATACGCAATTATTATCTTGCACAAACGCCAACAATGAGACGCAAAAACACGTTACATTCTCGTTCAGGGTATAATATATGGCCCTTCGTGTTCACGTTACATATTACGTATCGTTGTCAGTTGCTTTGTAACCCGGCCATTCTTACGCAATAATAGCGCCATTCTCCCTCCACAGGATCGTACGAATGTCCTTATACCGTGCAACATAGCATTTCGACACCCACACGACAAATGCAATTTTCCTAGCGCTGGATGCAATAGAGAAACTTGCTCTTTCTCCTTCATAAAGATGAAAGCTGTTGTTGCTTCCCTTTTCGCGATTACCGTTAACGTCGTCGTTATTATTCGCAAGGATTTTATCACAGTTTTTAGAGTGGACGGATTACGACAGATGGAAGTTAGGTGGACAATATTATCGTTATGATTTCGAAGGATTTATTCTTGAAAAATATCGCTTCTTTCCAGAAAGATTTATTCCTTAACCGGTTACCTGTTCTTCGCGAGTATACTCGTGGTCGCTTATTTTTCCCCCACGCTTTTCAAAGAGATCGCAACAGCTAACTTCAACAATCGTCGAGACGAGCGATCGGAAAATTCGGAAAACGCGAAGCTGATATCGTTTCGATTTCTGAAAATCTGCCTCTCTCGTGATCCCTCTCGTAGGGCGAAAATAAAATCTACGCTTTACATCGTGTACATTCACGATCGAAGATAAAGTCTGCTTGTATTTCGAAAAGCAGCGGAGAAAAATATAATCGATAATAGAGATTACGTATTAATCCAGCCTAAGCGATACGAACACCGATTTCTCATCGACGTCCAACCTGATACGCTCGAATATCGTTGAGCAACCATATAACGCAATTTATGCTAATCGTTTGTATCTTGAAAAAAACGCCACGGTGAAATAAAAGGGTTAACAGAAACCACATCACCGTGGCAAAGCTAAGCACCTCCGTGTCCCACAGGCCGTGTTAACACGTATCGCGTTAAATCTCGTCCGACGATTCGCGCAAGTTCTTGTTTACCTGGCTTGTAACCCTTGTCAGCGTTTCGTATAGCGCTCGTTATAATAGTACTCCCGCGATTCTTAGCGATAGGGAGAGCTTTATGGTGTCACGGAATTGCCCGCCCACGTGTTCAACAGAGACCTAAAGTGGCGAGCCCAATCGAACGAAATCACGATTTATTGGTTTCGCCTCTGGAGAAAATTCAAAACGTTCATCGATTTTATTACTAAACAATACCGTGGCGTTGTTTCCATTCGAACGAGCATATAAATGATTTTTCTCTTCGTTGCTTTTCGAAAGTTTTTAATGGATCGCGCTTTTCGCTATATACAGCGGCTGCGAGATGCATTTGTACGGTAGAAATACGAAGATGCACGGAGCGTACAGAAGGCGTCGAATACGCGAGGATACGTAAATTACTCAAAGTATCGTCTCGTGATCCTTCGTAGGTGAAATTTCGCTTAGGTTCCTATTTTTTTTCTTACGTTCATAACGATATGAATTTGCATAAAAGTACAGACCGTAATTGCGGAGAAAGTATATGGCAATCGATAGATCGCGGATATTTATGCGAATTGATATTCTTCGAAATGTAAATAAAAAAAGATGGTAAAAATTGTGTTTTTCGTGAAATACTATGGATATATCTTTGCATATTATGCACACTTCTGCGTCAAAATTTCTCAAACGCATAAAAATCTGCAAACGATTAATGTTCTTCGAATGTTTGCTAGACAAACACGCATATTTAATACAAAAGAAAGATAGTATCGATTAATTTGCAATCTATTGAGTTTGAAGATTCTATCAAAAGACTTGTCACGTTTTTCGTCACGTGTTCTTCGATTGGAACCAGGTTTGTTCGCGAGCAAGCCTCGCGGAAGACTGTCTCTCGGTTAATCGTCTTCGACTTGTCTTCGAACGAGGTCAAGTTCACGAATCTATATTTTTGGTACGACGATTGAAGCGAAATCAATGATTCGCGAAAGCCCTTGAGAGTTATTATGTATCTTCTCCGAAGCCGTATAACTGGGTTGTTAACACATTCTTCGACGCAACATTGGTAATAAAATTAGATTAGTATAAAATTAGAATCGCAGCTTCCACGGCTCCTTTAGCACGTTTCATGGATACTCTGGCGTTCGACTCGAAGACAGAAATCGAACGTTATAAATCGAATACAGCAACGACACGCTGATCGAGAAAACCAGGCTGTAACATAGTACGTTATGAAATAGGGTAGGGCTTTTTGGCAAAAAGTGTCCACGACAAATGCTTGTTCCCATCGTAACACAGAGTCTAATGTGATAATTCTAAAACCTCTATGGCAAATTCAACGATTCATTGCGATAGTTTTCTTTCTTATTTTTTAGATTTCTAAAATTTCCATATATCTTTACGAGATACGTCAGTACAGCGAATATTATTTAAAGCCACGATATAATGAACTTTAAAAATACACTTTAAAATAATTTAAAACGTCGTCGTTAACGTGGAAAATAGGAGAAAGGACAGCAAGAAGAAAAAAAAAGGTTCTGCAGGTCGAATAAAGTAATAACTCAGTGACCTAAAAAATCAAATCTCTGACCTTTTTCGTCGTGTGTGCGCGCCTGGAATTTATCAGCAAACGTTTAATTGCAAAAATAACGCTCTTTTTTCAAGGGGCCATGAGGTATCGCGGAAAGAGCGTAGGCGCGGATGCACCGGATATAAAAGCAGTCGCGCGTTATGCTGCGCTCTGAAAAAAAGAGATAATAAATGTGTATCATTCAGAGAGCTCACGAGGTAGAATGAACCCATACCACGGATTTATATGTGTCGTATATACCTTTCCTTCTTTCTTTTTCTCCTCTCTTTCTCTCTCCCTGTTCGGTTATGCAACTGTTTTTAATCCCATTGAAGCAAAGCTGGCGCGCGGGAAAGTGAAATATAACAAATGACCGATCTTCGCGCGTACATACACGATTTTAAAAGCGATTTTAAACACGGGATTAAATTAAGATGGAATTTTTATTCCTTCAACGATCTTTGCTCGATGTTTTATGACGTTGCTATCGTCCCATTTGCATTTGCCTTTCCTTCTCTACTCTCTTCTGCGAGTTTACTATTTTAGTTGAGAGTATTCACGCAACTTTAATTCAAAGTTCCAATTCTTCACCAGGTATCGCACTGCTTCCCTCGTTAACGATAAATAAGTATTACGATTCCCCTAAGTTTCACGCACCCACATCCTCTAATCTTCTATACGTATTCATGCAACAAAGTACGTACAGTATGTATCTTCTGTATAACATATATATGAAACAATATTTATAATTCTTACAACAAAACTCGTACAGTAAGTATCTTCTGTATAATATCTATAATTCATACAGCAAAGTATGTGTAGTAAGTATCTTCTGTATAATATCTATATGAAACGATATATTTGTAATCCATACAACAAAGTATATACAGTAAGTATCTTCTGTATAATATCTATAATTCATACAGCAAAGTATGTGCAGTAAGTATCTTCTGTATAATATCTATAATTCATACAGCAAAGTATATGCAGCAAGTATCTTCTGTACATCTGTATAAAAAATACATATAAATATTGAGGACCCGGCGAATTTTAAAACCTTCCGTTGGAGCGAATCCGCGTGGTAAAACTACAGCGTGTTATGCGGTGAATACCTAGGTACGTACTGAGATACGAAAAGCTGTGGTCGTGAAAGAAATTCCATGAACATAATCGACGCCGGATCGGCGAATTACATTTCGTTGATAGACCGATTCGAAATTTTTCCTTGCGCCCTTCTTAAAGCACAGAGGAGTTGTTCTAACGCATCCTATCGTGGGATCACAGACAATGGCGCCCACACCGTGTTAGTACCGGGACAGGAAGGCTGTCAGAACGACAGACGACTAACAATTTCCTAGTGACCTACATCGCGCCCTCGTCGCCCCACGTTTTGCACTCCCACGCACTCGTCACGCTGCATCGCAAGTCGGTCTGCGTCTCTGCCAGCGTTTCTGCACGGACTCTACACTTACGCTTACTACTTGGCGACCAGCACCGCGACGCTAGCTAGCGCAATGTCCCTTCCGGTGTTTAGAGTCGAACGTGTTTCCGACGAAATGTCAAATTTCTGCTCGTTGTGTGTACAGCCGTTTCTCAATTTACGCGGAGTATACGTTCCGCGTGGGGATTTGTTTGAATGAAAATCGCGTAAATAAAGTTTGTAATGTAAATACAGAAAAAATATAGTCGCCTGCGCTGACCTAGCACAACGTGATGTATTTATCTCAAATTTCAAGCTCTTGAAAACTATCGCACAATTTGTGTTACAACTTATCGCATGGGAGAGACTCGAGTCTCTCCCAAAAAGCGTCGAGTAAATCGGGGGACTAGTGTAGCTTCTTTTCAAGAGCCAAATACTATTGTAGTTGCATCTTTATCATTTTTAGTAAATCTTTGTATTTTGGGATCTTCGAGCGTCTGAATTGGCGAGATTTTTTAACGCTTAATCTTCGAATCTTGAGGCTTTTTTAAATTGAAAATTTAACGAACCTTCGAACCTACGAATCTCTGAAAATCCTATTTGTCGCGAATTTCTCAGTTTCTATATTTGATATTCTATATACGACGTTCTAATTACACGTGTCGTGTACTCGCCTGATTATTTTAATCCCCGAATCAGAGTCGATGACGGTAATTTGCTATTTTTATATTCGTACCTCGCGTCTCTGACTCGATAAAACTATTTTTACCACGTAAAATGTGACGTAAAAGATAAAATTACATTTCTAGAGGATTCACTAACCTAACTCAACGTAGCGTAGTCAACGATTCGATGATGCGAACCGAGAGTCCGATACTTTAATATTTATAGCGCATAAGAGAAATTATCCTCGCAGTACTGAAATCTATTTCACAGTGTCGCAAGGATACCTTTCTCTCGTCGTTGCTACCAAATGATCACGCTACTACGAAACACAATTTCTCTGTATATTTCCTATTCACGAACAAAGCTAACAACTCTATTCAGTCGAAATATCTCCATTGTACGAAATGTCAATCCTTGGCAGTCGAAAGTAAAGAGAATATTTCACCACAAATCCCTTTACTTAATGTTCCACTCTCCTGCGTTAGACAGCCACCGGTACAATCCATCGATATCCAATGATTAATAACAGGAAGCGGACGAAGCTAGCGCATTGGTTAACTTTCAAACTTCTCGTGAAACTCGTTAGTATCTCTGCCCCTTTGAGGTTCGTAATAAACTACAAAGGTAATACGTTAGAAAAATCTCTGCTGCAACTCGCATTGTCTCTGTAACTCGAGTTTCTATCGCTTCCTGTACATGGTCACGCGATCGCGAATGTCCTATCCGTTCGAACCACACCGTTGTCAAGAAATCCTTCGCCTCTGATCGTAAGAATCTTTAAATTCGCGAATCTGCCTTGTATATTTCTTCTGAATCGTCGAACTCTCGAATTATCGAAGAAATTTCTTATTACGCGGACGTTCGAATTTCCAATCTCTCAGTCTCTGGATCTCCGACTCCCCGATCTTTAGAATTCGATTTTTCAGTACTTTTATCTTCTCGCTGTTCGACTCCTGAAAATCGCAGATTCCTCCAACTTTCCAACGAAACTGTTTAATCTTAGAATCCTTAAGCAGCTTGCGTGGCAATTATTTTACAGCGTCGTTACGTTACCGAGAGAAGTTCCATTCTTCTCGAAGAAACTCGCTGACAGAAACTCTAAAAGAAACTCTAAAAAAAACTGCCTTTCGAAGAAACAAGAAATTAATTAGCAATTGCAACAGCCGAACCTCCGTCTGTCAACGTTGCTAATGAGCTAGCGTATAATAAATAATGTAAATAAGTAATAAACATTGAATAAAAATTATTGCAAATTATACAACGTAAATATCGAGTAGAATAACAAGGAGCGGATATATACTACGTCCAATTAATACAAAAGATTAAAGAGTCATCAGAAATATGAAGAGCCACTTTAAAAAAAAAAAAAAAATAAAAGTACTCGAATATATGAATATACGCGTGCGTATATCTGTTGCGTTATTCGATTCACGTGCCGGCCGGTTAATGAATATTACAGCGATCCGTTTTTTATGCATTTGTGCGCCAAGCACACCATTTGTAACGTTTAATTTAATTGGATTTATCGAAAGGGATCGAGGCTGCGTATCGATTAATTTTCAGCATGCACAAGGGTATATATCGTCGATGACACCGCGAACGCGCCTATGCTATTCGCGTCTGTTGCAGGTTAACTTGCATTTGCACCTGCATCGGCCAACCAGCTGCAACGACGATGTCTTCTCTTTCCGTTCTCTCTTTTTCATATTCCCTTCGATACTTTCAAAATTGCAACCGACGGTTGCGACATTCGACCTTCGCCATCCATGATATTTCTTTCTTTTTTACCAAACGTAGCTTCATCTTTCTTCTACTTTGTTTCTTTTCATTCTAATTCGGAGATTAAATGGATCTAAGAATCTCCTATGTTTATAATATTATTGTATTTGTTATATAATTATGTTTTGTTTAATTATATAAATTATTATATTTGGAATATAATTATATATATATATATATATATATATAATTATTTACACATAATATGTCGTATAAATATCAGGCATCGAGAAATTTCAACCGATTAATGTCTATGTATAGAAGGTAAAAATATATCGCGCAAATATTTATTCACATTTCCTAGTTGCAATCGAGTTTAACGTCAGCATCGCTCTCCCGTTCAAATTGAACCATTCCAATTAACTCCTTTATTTATATGCAGAATTTTACGATCGTTTCATACGTCGTTTAGATTTATCAGCACGCGTTTAATTTACTTTCGTATAAATCGTAGCATTAAGCAGACCGAGTGCGAGTCAAGAATTATAACACCGTAGCAACGTGGTTCTTGTAAAAACGTTATACCGATATTCCTTATTGGTACATAATATCAATTTTTAACACTGTATTATTTATTTTTAGGTCGAAGAATAATATACACACGCGTCATTCGTCTTAAGACGAAAATGCAACAAATTCAAATCTATCTGTATTTTTATAAAATTGAACGTCTATTATTTCCTCATGAAACGAAAGAAACTTTTCGGACAACCTAATATATTTCTGAACTTTTATTCTTTTTCCTAAAATCGATCACTGTTTCGATTCTTTCTCTCAACGAAAACGTGTTAGCGATAACGAGCCTTGTTTAATGGGTCACGCAAAAGTCGAATTTTTACCAAAAATAGTCGTTAAAATGACTAAAATTTAGAGCAGTCGCGCTGTTAGAAATTTATCCTAAAAATTTCCAGAATTTCACGAAAAATCGCAACAATAGCGTTACTATTAAAGTGAGACATTGAACGATTCAGCAGCTTGGCTGCATTGTTTCCCAACGAGCCTGTGCACTTGTAATCCTGTAACTCTATAATTTTGTAGACAGCACGGAAACAGTATTTAAGTGTGGCCGGTTGTCGGTGATGCATGTCGAATTAAACCACTGTGCACACGTTCGCTGCTACCTTTAATTCTATTTGAAAGCTGATCCGCGTTTAACTGCAACATACCGGTGGTATCGTCGGAATCGAATGAAAATAAAACAGCCGTAAGGACGTGGAACGGTGATCCTTTTAACGGTACCCATTATAAGGATCAGGTTCATTACGGCAGGGAACGAGCAAAAAGAACGACCGACC